>NC_084548.2:15547500-15562500 GCF_033978685.3 Nerophis lumbriciformis
TGTTGTTTTTGGAGTCTTTTTAAAAGGCTTTATAGGCGGAACAGATATTTTCCCCACTATCTGCAATATTAATCCATACTTGCCAATCCTCCCGGATTTTCCGGGAGACTCCCGAAATTCAGCGCCTCTCCCGAAAACCTCCCATGACAAATTTTCTCCCGAAAATCTCCCGAAATTCAGGCGGAGCTGGAGGGGGCGTGGTCTCCATGCAGACCTGAGTGAGGACAGCCTGGTTTCACGTCTGCTTTCCCACAATACAAACAGCGTGCCTGCCCAATCACGTTATAACTGTAGAATGATCGAGGGCGAGCTCTTGGTTTCTTATGTGGGTTTATTGTTAGGCAGTTTCATTAACGTCCTCCCAGCGCGGTAACAACACACAACAACAGCAGTCACGTTTTCGTCTAACGTAAAGCAGTTTGTCTGCCGTAAACAGCAATGATGTGACACTGTTAAACAGGACAATACTGCCATCTACTGTACATGCATATGTGACAGTAACATCTACGGCTTTTAGAGAGTGCAGTGCACAACTGTGCACACAACGAAGCAGAAGAACGAGGAAGATACAGCCGTGGCGACGCCGATGACGAGTAAGATGAAGAAATACGCTTGTAAGTTCCAAGCCGCAGCTGCGATTGGACTTGGATAGCCTCCGGGAAGAAGTAGTGGACTACCAAGTGCTTGGCAGTGAAGATCTTCCTCAGGAAGCAAAGATTGACCGGTTTTGGGCCATGCTAGGGAGAGATGGAAGATTCCAGACTCTAGTGCATTTGATGAAAGCACTTTTGTGTGTGCCACACAGCAATGCATCATCAGAGAGGGTGTTCAGCATGGTTAGAAAAATAGTGACAGAATAGATCAAAGATGGACAATTCAACCCTTAACTCAACAATGAGAAGATGAGTGCTATGTGTGTGTATATGTGTAAATAAATGAACACTGAAATTCAAGTATTTCTTTTATATATATATATATATATATATATATATATATATATATATATATATATATATATATATATATATATAGTAAAAAAAATATATATATATATATACCTGTATACAGTGTTGGGACTAACGCGTTACTGTAACGCCGTTAGTTTCGGCGGTAACTAGTAATCTAACGCGTTATTTTTTTATATTCAGTAACTCAGTTACCGTTACTACATGATGCGTTACTGCGTTATTTTACGTTACTTTTTATGTAGTATAAAGTGTGTTTTATCGGAGCGCTGCGTTCTGATTCTTCTTGTGTCACAAGCCGGAGAAGAGAGAGAGACATGCGCTCTGTGTGGGTGTGTCTGAGTGTGAGTGTGGGGAGCGAGGGGGGAGGGGGGGGGGGGGCGTGTCTGATCATGGCGGAGCCAGAAGTCGAGTTTGCTAACATGGAGATATTTTCACTACTTTTCTTTTGTCGAGCACAAAGAAAATAACATTTTAGTTAAATGTAAATTGTGCTTTGGATCAAAGATGCCATCTACTGCCCAAAACAGCAATTCAAATCTGCTGAAACAAGCTACATAGCAACATGCTTCGACGAAGCTAGTAAAGAGAGACAGAGACTCTGATGCCACTTCACCTCCACCACCACCACCATTCACCGCTGAAGGTACACACTCTGTCAATCAATGTTCCCTCTAATTGTTCATGTGTGAGCAAACGCAAAAACTCCCTGAGCATTGAGTGGAGCCCATGTGAGCAACATCACACGTGCACACTGTGGCTACACCAGCAGCACACCTGTCCCAAACCTCACTAAATAACAACTTACATCTCCATCCATCCATCCATTTCCTACCGCTTGTCCCTTTCGGGGTCGCTGGAGCCTATCTCAGCTGCATTCGGGCGGAAGGCAGGGTACACCCTGGACAAGTCCCCACCTCATCACAGGGCCAACACAGATAGACAGACAACATTCTCTTATTATTATAATCAAATTACAGCAGTCATTTCCATTTCTAATATAAGTGTTTAGGCCCACTTATAATGACAATAACAAAAAATATTGTTTTTCATGAACTGTGTACTTGTATTGTTTGTCTGGGTGGAGGTCCTGCTTTGGAAATAATTTGTACCCCTTTCAGACATTGCATTTAGTTCCCATTAAAACATTCACATGTTGCACAATGAGATGTAAGCAGGGGATCATGTGTACATTCCTGCAACTTCCTGTTTGTAAAAAATATATTTTTATTAGTATTTATTTAATATACTAACAGCATTTAATGATTAATATTTATAAATTAAGATTCCTAATAAATGACACTAGAATAAGCACACATTTGATTGGTAAATCATAGTGTAACGACCTGGAATGACACTTTATGTGTGGTGTTGGAGTTGTCCGACTTTTTGTGTGGCTGTAAACGCATCACTGGCTAAGTGCCATATGTGCAAGTGTTGGCGCACGTGAGAGAGCAAGCGGCTGCTGTTGATATAACAAAGTTGCTTTTGGTCTGGTTTGTACTGCAGAAAATGACCAGTTTTGCTAGATATCATTTTTTTTACTAATGTTTTGGTGATGTGTTTATGGCCGACAGTAAAGAGTTTTGCTCAGTAAAGTGATGGATGGAATTCATGTCCTCAAAGCGTCTCGACAGACGTTACAATATTTGAACAATGATGACGAAAACGGTTTTCTCTGTCGTGTCCGTGTCGTGTCGAAAATTGTTATGCGCTTATTTTTTTATTTGATTTTGTGCATGGCATAGATTTGCCGTGCGCAGAGGACGCTTGAGCAGTGCGCAATTGCACATGCGCGCTCCTGAGAGGGAACGTTGCTGTCAATTCTCTTATATACTCTTTCATTCTAGACTTCTAGAGTGTTTGATTATCACATCACTCTAAATGTATAGACTATAAAGTTCACAAACATAAAGAGGGATCCTAGTGGGCCAGGCCAATCTTTCCTTATCTCTAAACTAAAACTGGGGAAATGTGTAGTGTTCTGGGTTTCAGACATGATTTTGTATAAGAATTACTTGAGGAAGAAAATGCCTGGTTAGACTTTGTGTATGTAGTGTGTGCCTTTCTTGGTTTACATCTATGCTGTTATTATGCTGTTTGTTACTTATGTATGTTATGTTGCAGCTATTTAAAATAGTTTTGTCAATTTGTTCTGGCCAGAAACAAATTGGCCTTTGTAACATATCTTTGTCTTTGTGTGTTGTATGTAGACCACATGGCTTAGCAGAGTTGAGTGATGCAAATGCATGTCAAGTTGATCAACAGATTGTATTATTCTCCACTACAATAACAGTACTGAAATGAAGGCTAAAAGAGCATTAATTGGAGCTTTAAAAAAAAAAGAAAAAAGAAGTAACTAAATAGTTACTTTTCACAGTAACGCATTACTTTTTGGTGTAAGTAACTGAGTTAGTAACTGAGTTACTTTTGAAATGAAGTAACTAGTAACTGTAACTAGTTACTGCTTTTCAGTAACTAACCCAACACTGCCTGTATATATATAGAGCTAGAATTCACTGAAAGTCAAGTATTTCTTATATATATATATATATATATATCCATCCATCCATTTTCTACCGCTTATTCCCTTTGGGGTCGCGGGGGGGCGCTGGAGCCTATCTCAGCTACAGTCGGGCGGAAGGCGGGGTACACCCTGGACAAGTCGCCACCTCATCGTATATATATATATATATATATATATATATATATGAAATACTTGACTTGGTGAATTCTAGCTGTAAATATACTCCTCCCCTCTTAACAACGCCCCCAACCACGCCCCTCGCCCCCCACCTCCCGAAATCGGAGGTCTCAAGGTTGGCAAGTATGTATTAATCGCCTCTTACTAGCAGTTTTCCACTATTTAGTACCCACAAAGACACTCCCACGAGGTGTTAGTCACGCAGTGTAAATGGAAAGAGTTTGCAAATCTCAACCAATTTGGTTTGGGTGGTCAGGATCGTGATTTTGCACAGACTTTTGACTGGACTTTGTCAAACTCTATGGCCCTTCCCGCCCGTTGGGTTCATGCAAAGTCCGTGCAAATAATTTATTATTGTTTACCTTCTACCGGATGACACACATTGATGCATCTCAACAGGTCAAGTCAGACACATTTTACTGGGTGAAAATGGTATTTTTAACAGCTCTCTGCCGTTCAAGATTATTAGTGACACAACACATTTAAATAGCATTCCAACTAGCGCTCGGTGGCCCTGTGGTCTGGCGCGAAGGCTCGATGCTGCCGCCCAGTTAATCGACCTTAAACACATTAGCGTGGAAAAAACACTCAGGGAATCAATGAAATTCGGCAATCAATTTACAATGGGAGAAAGAATCTAGGTTGTCCTCTGCATGCTATTTAGTCTGATGAAAGTCGTACTTTTGGTTGGTGATTCTGTCATTAATGACCTTGAACTTCCAACTGCAAAATAAAATGGAAGGATGAACATAATGGTGTTATAATCAGTGTGGTATTATCATCATAAGGGAAGGAGTCTGTTGCAGCAAAATAACCAATTTAGCCGATGACGCCGTTAACGGTGTTGCATTGTGACATCGTGCTCCTGTGAAAATAGCACCATTGACGTCTTGCAACTCTTGCTATCTTGCACACATATAAGGCACACATAGATTTAACATGTATGCATCTATACAAATACAAATAACCTTCCCTCTCCTTCACAGCTGTGACGGCACACACATCTGCTTTCAGCCTGACTCGTCTCCACCCTTTATATGTCACACTACACGCAATTTGTCAAGCTTGAAACTTCTCTCTTTCACTACACACCGGGTCCCAGTTCCCATGGTGCAGTTCTGATTGGGCCCAGTGTGTCCCAGTGGGCATCCTGGTATCTGATGGCGGGGCCCACCTGCACCCGCTGTGACATCCAGGCGTGCTCAATCTGCTTCTCAGACCCGGCAGGCACCAGCTGGCTGGACAGCCTGCCTGCTGATAAATGGACAATTTACAGATGAATGATCCACAGCGACCACACCTCACTTCACCATCCAGTCAGTCTTAAGAAAATATAATTAAATGGTGTCATTTTAGACCCAATACTTTGCTTTAAAAAGCAACATGTGCCAGAGTCTTAAATACAACATACAAACCCCGTTTCCATATAAGTTGGGAAATTGTGTTAGATGTAAATATAAACGGAATACAATGATTTCCAAATCATTTTCAACCCATATTCAGTTGAATATGCTACAAAGACATATTTGATGTTCAAACTGATAAACTTTTTTTTTTTTTGCAAATAATCATTAACTTTGGAATTTGATGCCAGCAACACGTGACAAAGAAGTTGGGAAAGGTGGCAATAAATACTGATAAAGTTGAGGAATGCTCATCAAGCACTTATTTGGAACATCCCACAGGTGAACAGGCAAATTGGGAACAGGTGGGTGCCATGATTGGGTATAAAAGTAGATTCCATGAAATGCTCAGTCATTCACAAACAAGGATGGGGCGAGGGTCACCACTTTGTCAACAAATGCGTGAGCAAATTGTTGAACAGTTTAAGAAAAACCTTTCTCAACCAGCTATTGCAAGGAATTTAGGGGTTTCACCATCTACGGTCCGTAATATCATCAAAGGGTTCAGAGAATCTGGAGAAATCACGGCACGTAAGCAGATCAGTGTGTAAAGGATATCACCACATGGGCTCAGGAACACTCCAGAAACCCACTGTCAGTAACTACAGTTGGTCGCTACATCTGTAAGTGGAAGTTAAAACTCTCCTATGCAAGGTGAAAACCGTTTATCAACAACACCCAGAAACGCCGTCGGCTTCGCTGGGCCTGAGCTCATCTAAGATGGACTGATACAAAGTGGAAAAGTGTTCTCTGGTCTGACAAGTCCACATTTCAAATTGTTTTTGGAAACTGTTGACGTCGTTTCCTCCTTGGGACTTCCCGTGGGCCGGGAAGTCCCAAGTATAAAAAATAAAATAAAAACAATTCTGTCTTTCCTTATCCACTTTGTATTGCTTGCTACTCACGGTGTCTCCTAGCCGCTCAGCCAAATCATATTGTCTAAAAATGCATTTTCTCATCGATAACGTGACATCTTTGTGCACGCGGAAAGTGCGCTATATATATACATATATATATATATTTTTTTTTTTTAAATATATATATATATATATATATATATATATATATATATATATATATACATATTTATATATATATATATATATACATATTCATATATATATATATATATATATATATATATATACGTATATATATATATACGTATAGGGACGGCGTGGCGCAGTGGAAGAGTGGCCGTGTGCGACCCGAGGGTCCCTGGTTCAATCCCCACCTAGTACCAACCTCGTCATGTCCGTTGTGTCCTGAGCAAGACACTTCACCCTTGCTCCTGATGGGTGCTGGTTAGCGCCTTGCATGGCAGCTCCCTCCATCAGTGTGTGAATGTGTGTGTGAATGGGTAAATGTGGAAGTAGTGTCAAAGCGCTTTGAGTACTTTGAAGGTAGAAAAGCGCTATACAAGTACAACCCATTTATCATTTATTTATCATTTATATATATATATATATACATATACATATATATATATATATATATATATATATATATACATATATATATATATACGTATATATATATATGTATATATATATATATACAATATATATATATATATATATATATACATCAAATATATACATATATATATACATATATAATATATCTATATATATATATATATATATATATATATATATATATATATATATATATATATATATACATATATATCAAATATATATATTTATTTGTACATATATATATATATATATATATATATATATATATATATATATATATATATATATATGCATGTATACATATATATATTTGAGATATATATATATATATATATATACATATATATATATATATAAAATATATATATATATATATATATATATATATATATATATATATATATATATATATATATATATATATATATTTATATATATACACAGCCCGACCCCCGGCCAAATTGTTTTAACCCAATGCGGCCCCCGAGTCAAATTATTGTTATAATTTTATTGCATGATTTTTGTATCCCTTTAAATTAGGTAGCCAGGGACTGCAGATGGCAATGAGCTATTTAGCTATAATCTGGTACAGAACATATCTGTCTTTGAGCTTAATGTTTCTGTGCATTGTCCCTTCAAATAAAGACTAAACTAAACTAAATACAACATTAAATAGGAAATAACCCAAACTCTTCTGCAATGATAGGCATGACAAGCATGGATATTTCCATTCTCTCCATCGTTTCGCAAATAGAAACATATGTGTCATCATTCTTTATGATCCATGTTAGCATAGCTGTCCTAGAATAAACCACCCTGCACCCTAACATAAACTTCACACGCTTTCACAGCTACTTGGCTTCTGTCCTCTGAAGTGATTTCACAGGCTCACTGCTCCAGGATCCCGCCGTATTTGCCAGCTCCTAAATGTTTGCAGTGGGATGTGTGCAGGGAGAAATCTGATCATGCGACACGCGCATACTCTACTGTAGGCTGCGGCATGTAGAAAAATGCTCCAAGGCGATGCATTTGCAGCGCTATGTAGTCATTCTATTCACCCATACCTAATATAGCTTATAAGTTAAAGTTAAAGTACCAATGATTGTCACACACACACTAGGTGTGGCGAAATTATTCTCTGCATTTGACCCATCACCCTTGATCACCCCCTGGGAGGTGAGGGGAGCAGTGGGCAGCAGCGGTGGCTGCGCCCGGGAATCATTTTGGTGATCCCCCTGGATTTCATACATGCTATGTTGCCCTCAAGTTAGGATCTTAAATAAATTTTATATTGTATTTCCTATAATAAACTTGCCGAAACCACATAAGACATAGCTCACTTACTGTAAACACGACAAATGCAGGGCTATTTAACAGGAGTCCCGGCCCTCGAGTTCAGTCTGAAGCTTGGGAGACAAACAATTTTGCACCAAATTCCTAAAAACACTAAATTGCTCCTGTTGTAGAGAAACTGTGGAACGTGAAGCACTAGTGGTACACAGGCTACATCTAGTGGTACGCCAAAAAAAATCACTTACACTCACTTGTCGTCACAAATACAGTGTTTTATTTCCCTATATTCAAACACCGTGTTACTGTTCAAACTGTGTGTAATGTTACAGTGGCCAAAAATATTACATATACCGTATTTCCCGGACTATAAGGCGCACTTAAAATCATGTTTTCCCCCTCAAAACTTGACAGTGCGCCTTATAACCCGGTGCGCCTAAATTCTGGTTTTGCTTACCCACCTCGAAGCTATTTTTTTGTACATGGTGAAATGATAAGTGCGAACTGTAGATGGCAGTCACACATAAGATATATGTGTAGACTGCAAAATGATGGCAGCCACACATAAGAGATACGTGTAGACTGCACTATGACAAGTAAACAACACCAACATTTTATATGTTCCATTGAAAATATAGAACATTACACACGGCGCTCAAAAATCTATCAACATGTTTTAGTACAACTTTGGTAAGCTATGAAGCCGCACCGCTTGATGTGCTTCAACATACGTGTATTATTATGGTGTGTGTATAAGGTAAGACATATTATCTGGCGTTTTGATTTGCAATATCACGCAAAAGCAACTTTTTTTTACCATCTGGTACCTGCTGATCTGTATTTGCGATCTGCATAAGTCCTGAAAAATTGCACGCGTCCGCCTTTGTAGTCCGTGCTGACACCGTAGTTGATAAGCTTCTTATGTTTATCTATCTTGTTATGGGACATTCATCCTCCACTGTTGCCATTTCTAATATAAAGTAGTGTAACGTTCTTACATACATCTACCGTGTAAGCGCTAAAACATACCGGTGTAGTGAGTTAACATTATTCACCCAAGGAAATGTAGTTATTGATTTAAGTAATGTCTGAATGTCATTAAAACAGATAGCACCATCTTTTGACACTTCTTTCACTTCCGTCCTTGCACGCTACACCGCTACAACAAAGATGACGGGGAGAAGACGCTGTCGAAGGTGAGCCACGTAAATAAGACCACCCACAAAACAAATACATTTAGTAAGACAAATTAAAGTCCTTCATTGACGCATATTATTTCAAGGCCTTCGAGGGCCACATTAAATGATGTGGCGGGCCAGATCTGGCCCCCGGGCCTTGAATTTGACACCTGGGAGCTACCGTGATCTTGAACTAAGTCAGGGGTGTCTAAAGTGTGGCACTCAGGCCATTTCGGCGAGCATCGAGTATTTTTTTTTGACTCTTGACATAAATTGGATACAACACTAATGACTATCTGCTTTGACACCTATAACACAAAAAATAAGATAACAATGCAGTTTTTTTTCTCAAACAGCTTAGCATACTTTGATGTACATTGAATTGGTCTCACCGTTATTGTTCAATATGTATCAAAGTTGCCTCCCGCATTCTTTCATATTTCATTATGTTTCCCTCGTTTGAACACCCCTGTCCTAAGACATTATACATTTCAAATTGAATGTAAAATTACTACAAAAAAAGCCACATCATTTTCATTTTTTTAATCATTGTCACTACAATAACAGCTTAATTAATGCCAGACTCTCAAAAGACGTAAGAAGACAAGCCTAAATATTCCTGCTGCAGCATTTTGTTAGCATCAGTCACATCAAACACATGTACTACAAGGGCCTCCCAGAAATGGCACGGAAGACAGAAATAGACAAAAGTCTCACATCCATTCAATTTACAACCCCCAGAAATAAGAAATGAACAAGGGAAAATGTCATTCCGTGGTTGCTGCTGCCACAGTCGATCGTATGGCTGCACCTCACTGTGAATAATTGGTGACAATATCTTAGCAAGCCCTGCAGCAGACCCTCTTGAAAACCATTCTCCTCTTTCTCCGACATTTTCCATCACATCACAGTCCCTGGAAGGGGCTCCTTGTTTGACGAGAGCTCACTTTCCTTATCTCCTATCTCAGCTCGTGAGGAGTCAGATCTCTGGTGTTACACAGCAGCCCACTTGGCTTTCAGCGTGCATGGATTCTATTCCGAATGAAATGTTAATACATCAACTTCTTGTCTAACTTCTGCTGCTCTACATTATATTTCTTATATGATTGCATGTATAGGAAAGGATACTTTCTAATTATTATCCTCTGCAGAGGTTTGATCAGCTGGGCCTAAAAGGCAAACATGCAAAAAAAGAAGGCATTGGTGACTAATAGGCATAGTTATAAAACATGAAAATATTAAAGACGTTTTCCATCATTTTAAGTAAATACAGTGTAAAGGGGAACATTATCACAATTTCAGAATTGTTAAAACCATTAAAAATCAGTTCCCAGTGGCTTATTATATTTTTTGAAGTTTTTTTCAAAATTTTACCCATCACGCAATATCCCTAAAAAAAGCTTCAAAGTGCCTGATTTTAACCACCCGTCCATTTTCCTGTGACATCACATAGTGAAGCCAACACAAACAAACATGGCGGAAAGAACAGCAAGCTATAGCGACATTAGCTCGGATTCAGACTCGGATTCCAGCGGCTTAAGCGATTCAACAGATTACGAATGTATTGAAACGGATGGTTGTAGTGTGGAGGCAGGTAGCGAAAATGAAATTGAAGAAGAAACTGAAGCTATTGAGCTATATCAGTTTGAACCGTATGCAAGCGAAACCGACGAAAACGACACGACAGCCAGCGACACGGGAGAAAGCGAGGATGAATTCGGCGATCGCCCTCTAACCAACGATTGGTATGTGTTTGTTTGGCATTAAATAAAACTAACAACTATGAACTAGCTTTACAGCATATGAAATACATTTGGCAACAACATGCACTTTGAGAGTGCAGACAGCCCAATTTTCATCAATTAATATATTCTGTAGACATACCCTCATCCGCTCTCTTTTCCTGAAAGCTGATCCGTCCAGTTTTGGAGTTGATGTCAGCAGGCCAGGGAAGCTAGGGTTGATAGGGGGTTTAGTTCGCTCGTCTGCGGGAACAAACTGCCGCCATTGCTTGCCGTGCTACCGAGGTCCTTTGTCCCTGAATTGCTCACACACTCCGGCAGATTCAATGGGGGTTTGGCGGCAGATTTCTTTGACTTTATCGTTGGAAATGCATCTGCTTTGAGTGTCGCAGGATATCCACACATTCTTGCCATCTCTGTCGTAGCATAGCTTTCGTCGGTAAAGTGTGCGGAACAAACGTCCAATTTCTTGCCACTTTCGCATCTTTGGACCACTGGTGCAACTTGAATCCGTCCCTGTTCGTGTTGTTACACCATCCGACAACACACCGACGAGGCATGATGTCTCCAAGGTACGGAAAACAGTCGAAAAAACGGAAAATAACAGAGCTGATTTGACTCGGTGTTTGAGAAAATGGCGGATTGCTTCCCGATGTGACGCCACGTTGTGACGTCATCGCTCCGAGAGCGAATATTAGAAAGGTGTTTAATTCGCCAAAATTCACCCATTTAGAGTTTGGAAATCGGTTAAAAAAATATATGGTCTTTTTCCTGCAACATCAAGGTATATATTGACGCTTACATAGGTCTGGTGATAATGTTCCCCTTTAAAAATAAAGACAACTCCGGGTTGTTTTCTTTGTTTTACTTTGGCCAAAAATAGAACAAGCACATTCTGAAAACGTACAAATCACAAATAATCCTCTGGAAAAAAACACTTCAAGTTTTTCGTAAATTCTGAGGGAATTGGTGCAGCTTCAAAAACACAATGAGCTTAGACTTGGTCTCAGTGTATCTACAAAGCCAGGATTAAACTTTAGGTCACAGTCTTTATGGGATTGAACAAAAAATACAGCATGTAAACTCTTCTAGGTATCAAATACCTCCTTTGTCATGTCCACGTATCAATCCAGTGTTAACTCACTAATCGTAAGAAACGGAGGTAAAAACAATTCAAAATGGTTAAGTTCACTTTTCTCGTGTTTGACAGAGACATTTTGGAGCAACGAGGGTGTCAAATGACGATGTGTTCGAAGCAGAAGACACAAAACGGCAGGTTTTAAGTTTCATGTGGAGCCACAGTTCCCCTTTACTGTGTACCTCTTGCTTGGCTGTTTGCTTGCCTAACAGAATTGCTATTGTGACATCCAGTGGACACATTTAGAACAGCAGTTTCTTTCGTAAAAAAACAAAACATTTTTCGACTGTTTTCCGTACCTTTGGAGACATCATGCCTCGTCGGTTTGTTGTCGGATGGTGTAACAACACGAACAGGGACGGATTCAAGTTGCACCAGTGGCCCAAAGATGCGAAAGTGGCAAGAAATTGGACGTTAGTTCCGCACACTTTACCGACGAAAGCTATGCTACGACAGAGATGGCAAGAATGTGTGGATATCCTGCGACACTCAAAGCAGATGCATTTCCAACGATAAAGTCAAAGAAATCTGCCGCCAGACCCCCATTGAATCTGCCGGAGTGTGTGAGCAATTCAGGGACAAAGGACCTCGGTAGCACGGCAAGCAATGGCGGCAGTTTGTTCCCGCAGACGAGCGAGCTAAACTCCCTATCGACCCTAGCTTCCCTGGCCTGCTGACATCAACTCCAAAATTGGACGGATCAGCTTTCAGGAAAAGAGCGCGGATGAGTGTATGTCTACAGAATATATTAATTGATGAAAATTGGGCTGTCTGCACTCTCAAAGTGCATGTTGTTGCCAAATGTATTTCATATGCTGTAAACCTAGTTCATAGTTGTTAGTTTCCTTTAATGCCAAACAAACACATACCAATCGTTGGTTAGAAGGCGATCGCCAAATTCGTCCTCACTTTCTCCCGTGTCGCTGGCTGTTGTGTCGTTTTCGTCGGTTTCGCTTGCATACGGTTCAAACCGATATGGCTCAATAGCTTCAGTTTCTTCTTCAATTTCGTTTTCGCTACCTGCCTCCACACTACAACCATCCGTTTCAATACATTCGTAATCTGTTGAATCGCTTAAGCCGCTGAAATCCGAGTCTGAATCCGAGCTAATGTCGCTATAGCTTGCTGTTCTTTCCGCCATGTTTGTTTGTGTTGGCTTTACTATGTGATGTCACAGGAAAATGGACGGGTGTATATAACGTTGGTTAAAATCAGGCACTTTGAAGCTTTTTTTAGGGATATTGCGTGATGGGTAAAATTTTGAAAAAAACTTAGAAAAATATAATAAGCCACTGGGAACTGATTTTTAATGGTTTTGACCATTCTGAAATTGTGATAATGTTCCCCTTTAAGTTATCATGCCATGATTTTACCATTATGGCCCACGTTGTCACGGTGCATGCGCAGTCCCGCATGCCTTCTGCTGCGAGCACGGCCGGCGCCTCTGCTGGAGGCGCGCCAGGACACGCCTCTGCTTGCTCTTCCCACATCACGGCCACGCCCCTGCTCGGCTGCAAGCAATCTGTATCAGTGCACCTGGGACTAATGGCCGGAACGTAATCATCTGTTTCCCGTAGTACGCATCCCGTCTCTGGCATCCCTCCACTTGATCTTTCTCTGTGTCTTACCAGTTCCCGTGTCTTATGTCCCTTGTTTTTTCCGCAGTACTTCCCGTGTTTCCTGTGATCGAGCTGTGTGCCTCGACTTCCCTCTGGGCTTTGGACTGCCTCCCTCGACCCCTGCTTGGACACGGACACCTGTTGACTCCACGCTATACACCCTGACAACCTGCCTGTCTCACAGACCTTCTTCTGCCTAGCCCCTTTGGACTTGTCTGCTTCCGCCCTCAACACTCACGGTAACACACAACAGTTAATTCCAAACTTAGTCACACACCATACACACTCTTGGATTTCATCACATTCCATTCCCTTGTTGTTAAATCATACTTGCCAACCTTGAGACCTCCTATTTCGGGAGGTGGGGGCGTGTTCGGGGGTGGGGCAAGGCGTGGTTGGGGGCGTGGTTAAGAGGGGAGGAGTATATTGACAGCTAGAATTCACCAAGTCAAGTATTTCATATATATATATATATATATATATATATATATATATATATATATATATATATATATATATATATATATATGTATATGTAGATATCTACATCCTGAAAATATGCAAACAAAACTGTGTTTAGATAATTGATACTTCAAACTTGCATAAATAAATATTAAGGAATATAACATAACTTGGCTTCTGAGAGTTTCAAAATGTAATGAATAAAATGCTAAAGTTGTTGATAAACAAGCAATTATTTTAATAATTAAATATGGTCATTTTAAATGAATTATTATGATAATTTAAAATCAATTATTTCAAATATGTTTATTTTAGTGTATAATTCTATGGCTGGATGTAATAAGGGGTCACGAAAAAATACAAATAAAAATACAATTAATTTTGATGTTTTTAGCAAAATATAGTAAAAATGTATTTAGTTTTTTTTTTTTTTTTTAATTAATAAATATATTTATTTTTAGGTAAAATAAACATAATAATACAATTTATCTCTAGTCTGGATGATTTAGTTCTTGTCACCCTGTTGTCCTCCCGTCACGAAAAAAGGCTGTCCTCACTCAGGTCTGCATGGAGCTGGAGGGGGCGTGGCTTCCAGCTCCAGCTGAAAATCGGGAGATTTTCGGGAGAATATTTGTCCCGGGAGTTTTTCGGGAGAGGCGCTGAATTTCGGGAGTCTCCCGGAAAATTCGAGAGGGTTGGCAAGTATGTGTTAAATTAATATTATTATTTGTATATATATATATAATAAATCATAGAGCTACTACGCCCTCTTGTTGTCTGTGCCGTCAACACTCCTCCCGAAAACATAACACGCATGGGAATAGATTTTCTTCCATGCGCTCCCTGAGCTAAAATGAGTTTGACACCCCTGATTTAGATGCTCACTGACAACGTTACTGTTCAGACATATTTTCCCTGAGCGTTGAGATCTGATCGGTTTGCGAATTGTACGATCCTAATGGCGTTTGCATTTGGATCACCACAGCACAGCGAAACAGAATGACTGCTTACAAAATCG
>NC_084548.2:15567500-15820000 GCF_033978685.3 Nerophis lumbriciformis
AACATCAATTTGCTTAATTAATACAAAGATTATTGTAACGGCAGTCTAACGCCACCACAATCGTGTATCATCTATCAATTTGTACTCAAATTGTGCGGAATATGTGCACTTTAAAGTACTTTTACATTTGTTTTGGCAATTTTTTTCTGTGTTCTGTATTGCTGCAATAATTACATGACTATGCTGTTAAACTTGCATGTCACAAAAATCCATTACAAAACATGACATTGTTCTTTGACAAAATGTGTACAATTTCCTTTAAAGTAGGGGTCCCCAAACTTTTTGACTCAGGGGCCGCATTGAGTTAAAAAAATGTGTCCGGGGGCCGGGCTGTATATATATAAATATATATATATATATATATATATATATATATTTAAATATTTAAATATTTATATATATATATATATTTTATTTTTTTATTTTTATGTATATATATATATATATGTATATATACATATACATATATATATACACATATATATATATATATATATATATATATATATATATATATATATATATATATATATATACATATATATATATATATTATATATAAAAAAAAAATAAAAAAATTAAATAAAAAAATTAAAAATTAAAACACTTCATTTTTTAACTTGGGCCTTCCCGTGGGCTGGATTTTGGATGCTGGGGGGCCGGATCCGGCCCGCGGGCCATAGTTGGGGGACCACTGCTTTAAAGGAATAAAAAAAAATTAAATAACGGTCTATTTGAAAACCAGAATTGTTTCAAAAGTGCAGCTTTGGCACTGTTATTGGATAATATGTAATCAAAACCCAACCCTACCCTTGGTGATATCATCATTGTCGAAATTCCTCACGCGTAGGAGTAATTAAGCAAATATAGGCTCTGAAAAACAGTTTGCTGCACATTTGTGCTTCACTACTTCAAGAGAGGACGATCTTAATGTACCCTCATCCGCAAGAATACAGAAAATTAGTGTTTTTTTATATCTTTTTTGCACTTTGCAGAACAAAAGCAACCCTATAGGCTAAAACATCATTGGAGTAGGCTTTCCTCCGAGCGATGTTCCGGCCGCTTCCGTTGTCGCGGTGCCAGGCAACTGTGCTTCCCTCAGGACCCTCGCTGTGACGGCTGTGTGCAATGAACCAGTGACCCTTAGTGTGCACCTCCCCTCCCAACCAAGCCCCTGATGATAAATTACCTAATCCACCAGGCCACAGCCGCTTCTAGCCTGCACCTCAGGGTGGTAAAAGGACAGATAGTGGAAAGAAAAGAGATAGCGAGAGGTAGGCATGGGGGCAAAAAAAAGAAACTGTCTTGACACGAGAGTGGAAAGGATATGGATGCCACATAAAAGTGGAAACAACAGCCATAATCAAGTGCCTCACAGGGACGTGTGTAAGTGATGCTCCATGAGGGACCTGTAAAAGCGCTTCGTTTTTTGAGCAAGACTGAAAAACACTAAGCAAGACATCTTTACAGGTAGACAGTGGCCATAAGTCACTGAACATTCACTAAATACTCATACAACTTTAAGGGTGAATATAGTACATTTATTCTAGCAAGTCTTCTAAAGCATTTTGCACAACCCGTGGGGAAACCACCATTTTTTTTAACGTATGGGGACCACTGCGCCAGCTACCTGAGCCAATAACTCTTAATTGCATTGGGGCAAAAGAAATTGCAATATCTCATGAGAGCGGCTGTTAGAATTACACTGTGATAATAACACAGATTACAGATAACACATTGGAGCTCTAGTTAGAGAACCTCTTGTCTGTTGTAAACTGCAAAAAGGTGTGATTGCCAACAAGGCACGATATTAGGTCTACAGTTTGTCCTCGATTATTCCGTTTCAACAGTGAATTTCTGCAAAATATTGACTTTTCTGAACATTATATGCATTTAAAATTAGGGATGTCCGATAATGGCTTCTTGCCGATATCCGATATTCCGATATTGTCCAACTCTTTAATTACCGATACCGATATCAACCGATACTGATATATACAGTCGTGGAATTAACACATTATTATGCCTAATTTGGACAACCAGGTATGGTGAAGATAAGGTCCTTTTTAAAAAAAATAATAAAATAAAATAAGATGAATAAATTAAAAACATTTTCTTGAATAAAAAAAGAAAGTAAAACAATATAAAAACAGTTACAAAGAAACTAGTAATTAATGAAAATGAGTAAAATTAACTGTTAAAGGTTAGTACTATTAGTGGACCAGCAGCACGCACAATCATGTGTGCTTACGGACTGTATCCCTTGCAGACTGTATTGATATATATTGATATATAATGTAGGAACCAGAATATTAATAACAGAAAGAAACAACCCTTTTGTGTGAATGAGTGTAAAGGGGGGAGGGAGGTTTTTAAGGTTGGTGCACTAATTGTAAGTGTATCTTGTGTTTTTTATGTTGATTTAATAAAAAATAAAAAAATAAAAAAATAATAAAAAACGATACTGGTACCGATAATTTCCGATATTACATTTTAAAGCATTTATCGGACATCTCTATTTAAAATGTTTAAAGTCTCTCAACAGAGCTTTCACACACACTAAAACATATGTCATTTTAACATGAAAACTTAAATGGATACTCAATGTACTCAATGGTAATTCATGGGCTGCACAAATAATCAAATCCTAATCATGATCACGATTTTGGATGCCACAGTTAAATGAGGAGGGTCGTCGGAGTTATAAACAATTAAAACACACGCCTCGTCGGCAGGCATTAACAAACTTTTCCTGGGCTGCCGCAGCCGGTTGCCTCGTTTGTGTTATTAACCGCTGCCCGGATCATGTTCTGTTTTGTTTTTGGACTCCCTCAGTTCCTGTTTTTGTGCACCCCTGGGTTTGTTTTCATAGACATCTGAAACATATATATAAATAAAAGAAATACTTTAATTTCATTGCTCATTTATTTACACATATATACACACATAACACTCATCTACTCATTGTAAGAAAGTCAAGTATTTATTATATATATATATATATATATATATATATATATATATATATATATATATGAAATACTTGACTTGGTGAATTCTAGCTGTAAATATACTCCTCCCCTCTTAACCACGCCCCCACCACACCCCTGCTTATTTCAGCAAGACAATGTCAAGCCACGTGTTACAACAGCGTGGCTTCATAGTAAAAGAGTGCGGGTACTAGACTGGCCTGCTTGTAATCCAGACCTGACTCCCATTGAAAATGTGTGGCACATTATGAAGCCTAAAATACCACAACGGAGACCCACGGACTGTTGAACAACTTAAGCTGTACATCAAGCAAGAATGGGAAAAAATTCCACCTGAAAAGCTTCAAAAATTAGTCTCCTCAGTTTCCAAACGTTTGCTGAGTGTTGTTAAAAGGAAAGGCCATGTAACACAGTGGTAAAAATGCCCCTGTGCCAACTTGTTTGCAATTTGTTGCTGCCATTAAATTCTAAGTGAATGATTATTTGCACAAAAAAAAAAAACACGTTTCTCAGTTCGAACATTAAATATCTTGTCTTTGAATATAAGTTGAAAAGGATTTGCAAATCATTGTATTCTGTTTTTATTTACGGTTTTGGGTTTTGTATTTTGATAAAGACAAGGAAAAACACGTTACTCGTAAAGGCGAGTGCAACCACAAGGCAACAAACATTGCCGGAGACCCGAAGTTGAATCATGAAATGCAACCTTAACCTAGCAAAAACGACACATGATTTATCCGGGAGAGTCTTGATATCAATTTCCTTGACCCAGCCACACACAAAGAAGTTGTAGGCATCCATGCTGTCCCAAGTTTTATCTGCGTTGTCGTGTAGAATGACGTCTGGAAAGTTTAAACTGTCTGGGAACGAAACCAACAGATAATCATTTTGATAACGTATAGGGATGGATTCCAATGCATTTTGATTTTTTGCTCGTATCTGCTTTTCAGTGGTAAGATATGGGCCCCTTGCATACTCAGATACTTCGCACACTGTTGTGGCACAGTAGTAACCTATATGTCATGATTGTGAATTCATGATTAATAAAAAAAAGAATCGGGATTATTATTTTGGCCATAATTGTGCATCTCTAACTAAGATTGGAGTCGGCAACCCAAAATGTTGAAAGAGCCATATTGGACCAAAAATACAAAAAAAAAAATCTGTCTGGAGCCGCAACAAAATTAAATGCCTTACATAAGTCTTATTATGATGGCAACACATGATTTAAATGTCTATATTAGCTTTATTAGCCTACTATAAAAATGACTATGTGTCGTAGGCTGACACAAATCTTTTTTGACAAAAATATTGAAATTCAATATTTATGCTACACATTTTTACAACATTGGAAAACATTAGTGAAACGGAGGCTTCTCAGAAGGTGAGATAACTCCTGGAACTTACTGGCTTAGAATGGCCAAAGGTATAGATGTGTGTGTCCAAGTTAAAGGAAACGACAGGCTGTCTTCCTCTAATGGATTTATTACAACGTTTGCTGTGGTCTGGAACAAGATGGCACGCAAACACATATCGGAAATGCAGCCTATATTACATACAGATAATGTGCCATGAGACAAGCACATAGAAATTAAACACACAGAGGACATAGGTAAAGGCATTTAAATTTGCTCAAATATACCTACAAATGAGACATAATGATACAATGTGTACATACAGCTAGCCTAAATACCATGTTAGCATCGATAACCTTGTAGCTATGCAGTGACCAGATATGCCGGATTAGCGCTTAAACAAGTCAATAATAAATAAATTGTTCGGTAGCATAAATGAGACAAAGTAGCGGCATAAAACACATCTTTCTGTGGCAGCGTCGGAGAAAGTTATACATGTAAACAAACTGTTGCATCACAGTCCGCACAACTCTGGTGACTTCAGGAACAGCCACAATTAGTAGGGCGAAACTGCGCTTGCCAAATACTCTCTCACCAGTGAAGCATAAACAGAAACATAATAAACAATGGACTTTAAAATTTGGATAGATCATGTCATGTTTGTCCTCCTACAGAAACCATACTGAACACATACTTGTTTTCCCCTTCTTTTTCCATTTTTATACATTTTTAATCATTTAATTACTTTTTTATTCCATAATCCCATTGTGATTACCGTATTTTCCGGACTATAGGACGCACTGGATTATGAGGCGCACGGCCGATACGCGGGTCTTTTCAAGTCTATTTTCATACAAAAGTTGCCGGATTAAAAGTCGCTCTAAAGGAGTCATATTATGATTTTTTTCTAAATGGAAAACACTTCCTTGTGGTCTACATAACATGTAATGGTGATTCTTTGGTCAAAATGGTGCACAGATTATGTTTTACAGATCATCTTCAAGCCGCTTTCTGACAGTCGCTTCAGGATGCGCCGTTTTGTAGGCGGTCTTATTTACGTGGCTCACCTTCGACGGCGTCTTCTCCCCGTCATCTTTGTTGTAGCGTGCAAGGACGGGAGTGGAAGAAGTGTCCAAAGATGGAGCTAACTGTTTTAATGACATTCAGAGGGAGCAGCATCTCCTCATCCGTGGCTCACCAGTGCAACAACAAATGTGTCCCGTGAAAAACCGTCCGACCGGAACTCTAACAACTAAAGTTCCTTGGGTGAATAATGAAAATTCACTACACCGGTATATTTTAGTGCTTTCATGGCAAGTTTACTGACAGATATAAGTAAGAACTTTACACTACTTTATATTGGAAATGGCAACAGCGGAGGATGAATGTCCCATAACAAGAAGCTTATTGACTATGGCGGACTACAATGGCAGGAGCACGCACATTTTCAGGACTTATGCGGATCCCAAATACACATCAGAAAGTACCAGGAGGTAAGAAAAGTTGATTTTGCATAACATTGCGAAACAAAACGGCAGATAATATGTCTGCTAATAGGAGCCACTAGGGCGGCGCTAATGAGCGTGGCTCGAGAGCCACGGGTTGCTGACCCCCGGCACTAAATACACAAAAAAAGAATTGTAACTGCCAAGAGGAGGAAAGACAACATTTCAACAAAAACTAGCTGCAACGTTTTTTTTTAAATTTGCAGAAATAAATACTCCAGTTTACACACTGCATTTTTTTTTCTCTCCAAACTGTCATAACGGTCATTTCGAGGCCATATCACCTACATGACTATTTTTGTCGCAATGAGAAGTCGGGTGTTGATGAGAGCCTAATGACTTCTTCACATGACTCCACCACTGAACATAAACCTGGCGGGCATCATTTCGACTAAAGCAGCCGAGCGGTTACGAAGGACGATGACATCAGCGCTCTCGGAGGAACGCCTGTCGTCACTCGCTCTGGCCCGCAAGCACTGCTATGGTAACAACAGCACGAGTGTGAGAGTCAGAGGGGACACGGGAAAGAACAGATAACAACACAAAGCCGTGGGCCAACAACATCTAAATGTTCCAGCTGTGTCACGCCTATGAAGGCACGGGCAGGCGGAGGTGAGGAGAGGAGGAAGCAGGGCGGACCTTGACCAGTGTCGCCTGATCTCTGAGCTTTTCTGCAGACAGACAGCCTGCTGCAGCAGCTGACTGCTATGGAAACAGCAAGTTTGTGTGTGTGTGTGTGTGTGTGTGTGTGTGTTCTTGTATTTCTATCCTTCTTGAGACATCAACAAGGATACGTACCTTCCATATGAGGACCGGTGAACAAGTTAGGACCGATATCATGGTCCCAATACGGAAAAACCATTGCATCTAATAAAGAATGTCTCATTTGCACTCCCTGGTGGTGAAATCTATCAAAATTAAGGGTAGTTCCATAAGGAGGGACTTTTCAAATTAGGGTAGTTCCATAAGGAGGGACTTTTCAAATTGACTGTGTGTCGGTTTTAAAAAAGTGATCTCCCTCTGGTCAACATATGAAATAACAAGTGTGTGTAAACATTTGAAGTGCTCCCCCTCTGGCCAACATATGTAATAACAAGTGTGTGTAATAAATTGAAATGTGCCCCCTTTGGCCAAAATACAAAAAAAAAAAATTTTATATGGAGACATACTGTATTAACTTGAAGTAGATAATGAAGATTGAAACCAATTTCAAACCAAAAAATAATAATAAATTACTAAAAGCAGTCTTTTTCTCACAATGCCTCGACTATTTTCTTATGAAATTGGGAACAATTTCTCATATTCTTTCTGTTTTTGTAATATTGCAATATTTTCTCGTAAATTATTACTTTATGTAAAATTATTACTTTTTTTAATGCAAAATGGTGACATTTGTCGTGTGAAATTCTGACTTGTGTCACTATATCGCCAATTTTTGTGTTGTTCTTGCAAAATAGCGAAATTTTTGAGTAAAATGAAGACTTTTGTCATAATTTTGCCAAGTAAAATTAAGATTTTTATGATATTGCCAACATTTTAAAGTTTTCTTACAAAATTGTGACTTTTGTCAAGTAAAATTATGACTCCCTGCATAAAATTGCCAAAATGTTAAGCTTTTTCTTGTAAAATTGCGACTGTAATTGAGTGAAGTTCCAATTTTTATCATAAAATTGCACAAATGTTCATTTTGTCTTGTAAAATTTTGACCTGCGTTGAGTAAAATTACGACTTTTTATTATAATACTAGAGGTAGGCATTTTTCGGAGGTCTCAAGAAGGTAAGAAATCAAGAATGTGTGTGTGTGTGTGTGTGCCAGGATTTGAAAGGCTTTGGTAACCCATGCATGCTTATGTCACCAACCATGTGTAAATACTCACATCTGTCAGCTATCTCCGTCCAACTGGGTACATGAAGGTAGGAAAGGGACAGCATTCTACAGACTGGGCAGCTATTCAAGAACTCTCAGTAACAGTAACCCACGGCAACCCAACCCCTACTCCCCCCCCCCACTTCTTCTTTAGGGCAGTGTTTTTCAACCTTTTTTGAGGAAAGGCACATTTTTTGTGTTGAAATCATTTTTTGCGCAGAAATCATTAAAAAACGAAACTCAGTTGACAGTAAAAAGTTGTTGTCGCAATTGTTGGATATGACTTTAAACCATAACCAAGCATGCATCGCTATAGCTCTTGTCCCAAAGTAGGTGTACTGTCACCACCTGTCACATCCCACCCTGACTTATTTGGATTTGTTTTGCTGTTTTCCTGTGTGTAGTGTTTTAGCTCTTGTCTTGCGCTCCTATTTTGGTGGCTTTTTCTCTTTTTTTGGTATAATCCTGTAGCAGTTTGGTGTCTTCCTTTGAGCGATATTTCCCGCATCTACTTTGTTTTAGCAATCAAGAATATTTCAGTTGTTTTTAATCCTTCTTTGTGGGGACATTGTTGATTGTCATGTCATGTTCGGATGTACATTGTGGACGCCGTCTTTGCGCCACAGTAAGTCTTTGCTGTCGTCCAGCATTCTGTTTTTGTTTACTTTGCAGCCAGTTCAGTTTTACCGTATTTTCCGCACTATAAGACGCACCTAAAAACCTCCAATTTTGTCAAAAGCTGACAGTGCGCCTTATAATCTCGTGCGCCTTATATGTGGCCCAATATTGAGCCACAACAAACCTAAACTTCA
This sequence comes from Nerophis lumbriciformis, assembly GCF_033978685.3. NCBI lineage: Eukaryota > Metazoa > Chordata > Actinopteri > Syngnathiformes > Syngnathidae > Nerophis > Nerophis lumbriciformis. The sequence goes on from NC_084548.2 coordinate 15,576,030, forward strand.
TTTTCATAAAGTTTAGGTCTCGCAACTACGGTAAGCAGCCGCCAACTTCATTTTCCCCCGTAGAAGAAGAAGTTGTTCTTCTACGGTAAGCAGCCGCCCCCGTAGAAGAAGAAGAAGCGCGCGGTGCATGCTGGGATATATAACTGCGCAAGGTGTGCCGTTTTGATTTCCATTTGTTTGTTTATGTAAAGACCCCACACACGCTTACGACGCAGAGTTTAAACTTAAGACGATCAGTCACGCAGTAGAACACAGGAATAGAGCAGCAGCGACACTGACTCCATTAATGACGACTTCGACGAGACGGAGTCGGGCATGTTAGATGCCGTATCCGCCCAACTGTTTTTAATTCGGACACTGAAGAAGAAGAATTCGAGGGATTCGTGAATGAGGAATAACTTCATAAAGTGAGCTTTACATGTTTATTTTGTGTGTTGTGTTGTGTGACATTAACGCTTGAGCAACGTTGAGTTATTGATATATTGCACTATTTCGAGTGTTACTATATTGTGATTGCACTAACGTTTGATTTACCGTTACAGTATCAGACTGTTTTTTACGTGTTTATTGAATCAGGGAAAAGTTCAAGTTATGTTATACCTTGCTGTTGTTAAAGGGGAACATTATCACCAGACCTATGTAAGCGTCAATATATACCTTGATGTTGCAGAAAAAAGACCATATATTTTTTTAACAGATTTCCGAACTCTAAATGGGTGAATTTTGGCGAATTAAACGCCTTTCTATTATTCGCTCTCGGAGCGATGACGTCACAACGTGACGTCACATCGGGAAGCAATCCGCCATTTTCTCAAACACCGAGTCAAATCAGCTCTGTTATTTTCCGTTTTTTCGACTGTTTTCCGTACCTTGGAGACATCATGCCTCGTCGGTGTGTTGTCGGAGGGTGTAACAACACGAACAGGGACGGATTCAAGTTGCACCAGTGGCCCAAAGATGCGAAAGTGGCAAGAAATTGGACGTTTGTTCCGCACACTTTACCGACGAAAGCTATGCTACGACAGAGATGGCAAGAATGTGTGGATATCCTGCGACACTCAAAGCAGATGCATTTCCAACGATAAAGTCAAAGAAATCTGCCGCCAGACCCCCATTGAATTTGCCGGAGTGTGTGAGCAATTCAGGGACAAAAGACCTCGGTAGCACGGCAAGCAATGGCAGCAGTTTGTTCCCGCAGACGAGCGAGCTAAACCCCCTGGATGTCTTGGCTCACACCGTCCCTTATGCCACCGAAGATGATCAAGAGAAGAATATCGACCTTAGCTTCCCTGGCCTGCTGACATCAACTCCAAAACTGGACAGATCAGCTTTCAGGAAAAGATAGCGGATGAGGGTATGTCTACAGAATATATTAATTGATGAAAATTGGGCTGTCTGCACTCTCAAAGTGCATGTTGTTGCCAAATGTATTTCAAATGCTGTAAACCTAGTTCATAGTTGTTAGTTTCCTTTAATGCCAAACAAACACATACCAATCGTTGGTTAGAAGGCGATCGCCGAATTCGTCCTCGCTTTCTCCCGTGTCGCTGGCTGTCGTGTCGTTTTCGTCGGTTTCGCTTGCATACGGTTCAAACCGATATGCTCAATAGCTTCAGTTTCTTCTTCAATTTCGTTTTCGCTTCCTGCCTCCACACTACAACCCTCCGTTTTAATACATGCGCAATCTGTTGAATCGCTTAATCCGCTGAAATCCGATTCTGAATACGAGCTAATGTCGCTATAGCTTGCTGTTCTATGCGCCATGTTTGTTTGTATTGGCTTCACTGTGTGACGTCACAGGAAAATGGACGGGTGTATATAACGATGGTTAAAATCAGGCACTTTGAAGCTTTTTTTTAAGGATATTGCGTGATGGGAAGATTTTGAAAAAAACTTCGAAAAATAAAATAAGCCACTGGGAACTGATTTTTAATGGTTTTAACCCTTCTGAAATTGTGATAATGTTCCCCTTTAAAAGATAAACAAAACACCACGTCACTGACTTTACCTCGGGGAAAATAATAAAACAGCTGTTTATTCATTTTGGGAGTGAATAGAGTTGTCAGAACGCTGGTTTGTAATCTATTAATAAAGTTTGACTGACCTATCTGACTGTTTTGTTGACATTCCCTTTAGCGCAGCTCCATCTAATGGATGCATAGGTGTGCCTTATAATCCGGTGCGCCTTATATATGAACAAAGTTTTGAAATATGCCATTCATTGAAGGTGCGTCTTATAATCCGGTGCGCCTTATAGTGCGGAAAATACGGTAATTTCGTTCTGTATAGCCATCCCTAAGCTTCAGTGCCTTTTCTTAGGGGCACTCACCTTTTGTTTATTTTTTCGGTTTAAGCCATACTTGCCAACCCTCCCGGATTTTCCGGAAGACTCCCGAAATTCAGCGCCTCTCCCGAAAACCTCCCGGGAAAAATGTTCTCCCGAAATTCAGGCGGAGCTGGAAGCCACGCCCCCTCCAGCTACATGCGGACCTGAGTGACGTCAGGTGCGCAACACCACGTAAATCGTTGGCCAACCAAAAAGTAACCCCAGAACGCTATAGCCAACATTCACCAGGAGATGGCAACAGACAAACATAGATCACTCTATTACATTCCTCCCCTTTTAGAAATGTATAGAAGTTACTCAAAATAAATAAACAACCCAACCAAAAAATGCAGCAGCTCAATTAAAAAACTGTACTTAAGCCACATTCTTTTTCTTTTTTTTTTTAGTACTGAACTCTTAACCCTCATTTGTAAAAATATAACATGCTTATTATACAAACAGTATTTGTACACCTTTAACACAGATTTTTATACTGTCTTCAGAGATTCAGTTTTTTTGGTGGTACTCCAAACCTTTCTGGGTACCTGCGAAAGGTTGTTCAGCATGGTTAGAAAAATAGTGACAGAGAATAGAACAAGGATGGACAATTCAACCCTTAACTCAACAATGAGTAGATGAGTGTTATGTGTGTGTATATGTGTAAATAAATTAACACTGAAATTCAAGTATTTCTTTTATATATAAATGATAATAAATGGGTTGTACTTGTATAGCGCTTTTCTACCTTCAAGGTACTCAAAGCGCTTTGACACTACTTCCACATTTACCCATTCACACACACATTCACACACTGATGGAGGGAGCTGCCATGCAAGGCGCTAACCAGCACCCATCAGGAGCAAGGGTGAAGTGTCTTGCTCAGGACACAACGGAGTTGGTACTAGGTGGGGATTGAACCAGGGACCCTCGGGTCGCGCACGGCCATTCTTCCACTGCGCCACGCCGTCCCATTATATATATATATATATATATATATATATATATATATATATATATATATATATATATATATATATATATATATATATATATATATATATATATATATATATATATATATATATATCATTTATCATTTATATACTAGTGTGTGAATGTGAGTGTGAATGTTGTCTGTCTATCTGTGTTGGTCCTGCGATGAGTTGCCGACTTGTCCAGGGTGTACCCCGCCTTCCGCTCGATTGTAGCTGAGATAGGCTCCAGCGCCCCCCGCGACCCCAAAGGGAAACGGTAGAAAATGGATGAATGGATATATATATATATATATATATATATATATATATATATATATATATATATAATAAAATAAATATATATATAGCTAGAATTCACTGAAAGTCAAGTATTTATTTTATATATATATATATATATATATATATATACAGTATATATATATATATATATATATATATATATATATATATATATGAAATACTTGACTTGGTGAATTCTAGCTGTAAATATACTCCTCCCCTATTAGCCCCGCGCCCAACCACGCCCCTGCACCCCCCGACCACGCCCCCCACCTCCCGAAATCGGAGGTCTCAAGGTTGGCAAGTATGGTTTAAGCATTAGACACCTTTTTACCTGCACGCTGCCTGCCGCTGTTTCCGACATCTACAAAGCAATTAGCTACCTGCTGCTACCTACTGGTATAGAAGAGTATTACACGGTTACTCTGCCGAGCTCAAAACCGCACCGACACTCGACAACAACACATAATTTGCAGACTATAATTACTGTTTTGCAAAAAAATATTTTTAACCCAAATATGTGAAATTAGATCATCTCCCACGGCACACCAGACGGTATCTCACTGCGGTGTGGTTGAAAAACACTGCTTTAGGGGATCCACTGGCCAGTTTGGGGAGAAATGAGTGGACTTGCAGGCACCAGTGCCAGGAGACAAAAAGAGGTTGTAACTTTACCCACACCAACCAAAGTGCAATGCGACCCCCCCCCCCCCCCCCACTCCTCCTCCTTAAGGTTCACAAGGTTAACTATTCAACATAGAGAGGGAGAGGTGGGGGCTTTTGTTCAATTCCGCTCACTAACCGGGCTTTTTTTTCCTCCAAGTTACGTCCGATTGTGCACAGCCGGCATGGAGCTGTGTGGTCTTACCGTTGTGGTTGTGCTGCAGGCTCTCTAGCACGCCGCCGGAAGGGTCGCCAGCCCCCAGCTCGGTCAGTCTGCGGCTGGTGGCGCTCAGCTCCGAGCGCAGGTTGGTCACCTCCTGGCTGGCCGACTGAATGGCCCCGTCTATGCGCTGAGCCAGCTGCTTGTTGTCATCCATCATTTTTAGGATTTTTGCCTGCACAGAGGGGTATCCGGAGAAGGTGTCATGCTGACAAGTTGTGCATTTCCAGAAGAAGGAGGATGTCCATGAATAAATCCGTCTTTTGGTATTTTTTTTTTTTTTTAGCCAAGTTAATTCCTCAAAGCAGTTTGTCCTTTTGAGTCATCCGGCTTAGGGGGAATGTGAATCTGCCAGAGGGAGAGAGTGTGTGTGTGTGTGTGTGTGTGTGCATGCATGTGTGTGTGTGTGCATGCATGTGTGTTCTGAAGGTACACCACAGTGTGTGTGTGTGTGTGTGTGTGTGTGTGTGAAGCCTGCACTGCCCCTCAGTAAAATGTGCTCACTGCAGCTGACTGTTGAAAGGACACAGCATTGAGAGATGACAGGCACCTTTTTTAAATGGACCGTACCATTTGCACAAATAGTCGGAGGGGGAGTGAGCTGGGAATGGGAAGTGGCTGTTGGCCCCCCACCACCCCCCGGCACAGCTGTTTTGTAAAGATATTGATGTGAGGTTCTGGGATTTTAGTGTTTGACTGAAGTGAAAAATACCAGCGGTGGGAAAACAGATTGACGTGAAGCTGTTGAGATACCACTTCCTGTCTCTCGTGTGTGTGTGTGTGTGTGTGTGTGTGTGTGTGTGACCCTCCCTCTGTGGCCATAGGGAAAGGAAGTCATTCACAAAAAAACCAAAAAAAAACCAGCAAACTTTATATACAGTATAAAAAAAAGTGATATCACTAATTTTCTTTCTTTTGACAGGTGTTTGTTTGTGTTTACAGTATTTTTCCCACTATAAACCGCTACTATTTTCCTACACTTTGAACCCTGCGGCTTTTTTTCGAAGCCCCTAAAAGAACATGGAGGGAAAAAAATGTTTTTGCGGGATCTCGCAAATGTTTTTTTTTTCGTATGTCAGTGAACTGTAAGTGAAACAGACAACGTGATGGAGGAGCCTACCCGTTATCAGTGAGAGACGTTTATTTATGTATATTTTAGTACTGGCCTAACATATAAAGAAGTCATTCACAAAAAAACAAAAACAGCAAACTTTAAAATACAGTATAAAAAAAGTGATATCGCTCATTTTCTTTCTTTTGGCAGATGTTTGTTAGTTTGTGTTTACAGTATTTGTCCCACTATAAACCGCTACTATGTTCCTACACTTTGAACCCTGCGGCTTTTTATGAAGCCCCTAAAAGGACATGGAGGGGAAAAAATGTTTTTGCGGGATCTCGCAAACGTTTTTTTTGTCGTATGTCAGTGAACCGGAAGCAAAACAGACACAGCGATGGAGGAGCCTACCCATCATCCGTGGGAGACGTTTATTGATTTATAGTTTAGTATTGGCCAAACATATAAAGAAGTCATTCACGAAAAAACAAAAACAGCAAACTTTATTTACAGTATAAAAAAAAGTGATATCGCTCGTTTTCTTTCTTTTGACAGATGTTTGTTAGTTTGTGTTTACAAAATTTTTCCGACTATAAACCGCTACTATTTTCCTACACTTTGAATCCTGCGGCATTTTACGAAGCCCCTAAAAGGACGTGGAGGGGAAAAAATGTTTTAGCGGGATCTCGCAAACGTTTTTTTTTCGTATGTCAGTGAACCGTAAGCGAAACAGACAAAGCGGTGGAGGAGCCTACCCATCATCTGTGGGAGACGTTTATTGATTTATATTTTAGTACTGGCCTAACGTATAAAGAAGTAATTCACAAAAAAACAAAAACAGCAAACTTTAAATACAGTATAAAAAAAAGTGATATCGCTAATTTTCTTTCATTTGACAGATGTTTGTTAGTTTGTGTTTATAGTATGTTTCCGATTATAAACCGCTACTATTTTCCTACACTTTGAACCCTGCGGCTTTTTACGAAGCCCCTAAAAGGACATGGAGGAAAAAAAATGTTTTTGCGCAATATTTTTTGCGGGATCTCGCAAACGTTTTTTTTTTTTTCGTATGTCAGTGAACCGGAAGTAAAACAGACAGCGATGGAGGAGCCTACCCATCATCCGTGGGAGACGTTTATTGATTTCTATTTTAGTATTGGCCTAACATATAAAGACATCAAATTGTATTATGGTCCCACAACACAGCACAGATGATGGGTAGGCTCCCGCATGCTCCCGCTCCTCCATCGCTGTTTCACTTCCGGTTTACTGACATAGGAAAAAAAAAACTTGCAAAACATCCATGTCCCTTTAGGGGCTCCGTAGCTTATACAACAAATCATGGATTTTTCATCGCTAACGGCCTCGATGTTTTGTGTTCAACAAATAGTTAAACACCGACAGAGACGCCGAAAAGGTGTGTTATTGTCTGTGCAAGTACAAATATTTAGAGATGTCCGATAATATCGGACTGCCGATATTCTTGGTCGATAAATGCTTTAAAATGTAATATCGGAAATTATCGGTATCGGTTTCAAAAAGTAAAATGTATGACTTTTTAAAACGCCGCTGTACGGAGTGGTACACGGACGTAGGGAGAAGTACAGAGCAGTTGCGTCTCCCAGTCATACTTGCTAACCCTCCCGATTTTCCCCGGAGACTCCCGAATTCCAGTGCCCCTCCCGAAATTCTCCCGGGGCAACCATTCTCATTTCTGCCGATTTTCTCCAGACAACAATATTGGGGGCGTGCCTTAAAGGCACTGCCTTTGCGTGCCGGCCCAATCACATAATATCTACTGATTTTCACACACACAAGTGAACAGCCGTACAGGTCACACTGAGGGTGGCCGTATAAACAACTTTAACACTGTTATGAATATGCGCCACACTGTGAACCCACACCAAACAAGAATGACAAACACATTTCGGGAGAACATCCGCACCGTAACACAACATAAACACCACAGAACAAATACCCAGAAGCCCTTGCAGCACTAACTCTTCCGGGACGCTACAATATACACCCCCCGCTACTCCCTACCCCCCTAACCTCCAACTCAACCCCGCCCCCCCCAACCCCGCCCACCTCAACCTCCTCATGCTCTCTCAGGGAGCATGTCCCAAATTCCAAGCTGCTGTTTTGAGGCATGTTAAAAAAAATAATGCACTTAGTGACTTCAATAATAAATATGGCAGTGCCATGTTGGCATTTTTTTCCATAACTTGAGTTGATTTATTTTGGAAAACCTTGTTCATTGTTTAATGCATCCAGCGGGGCATCACAACAAAATTAGGCATGCTATTGTGTTAATTCCACGACTGTATATATCGGTATCGGTTGATATCGGAATCGGTCATTAAGAGTTGGACAATATCGGAATATCGGATATCGGCAAAAAAGCCATTATCGGACATCTCTACAAATAACAGAAGAAATGAACAAATTAAACAATATAATAATAATAAATTAAAAAGGTGGTTTGACAAAAACAGACTATCTTTGAATCTCAGTAAAACTAAAATAATGGTATTTGGTAACAGTAGAAGAGAAAGTCAAATACAAATACAAATAGACGGAGCAGATATTGAAAGGGTAAAAGAAAACACATTTTTGGGTGTGATAATAGATGATCAAATGAATTGGAAATCTCAAATAGTAATCAACAAATAGTTAAATATTGACAGAGACACCGAAAAGGTGAGTTATTGTATGTACTAATACAAATAATAACAGAGGAAATGTAACAATTTAGGCAGCACGGTGAAACAGGGGTTAGTGCATGTGCCTCACAATACGAAGGTCCTGAGTTCAATCCCGGGCTCGGGGTCTTTCTGTGTGGAGTTTGCATGTTCTCCCCGTGACTGCGTGGGTTCCCTCCGGGTACTCCGGCTTCCTCCCACCTCCAAAAACATGCACCTGGGGATAGGTTGATTGGCAACACTAAATTGGGTGAATGTGAGCGTGAATGTTGTCTGTCTATCTGTGTTGGCCCTTTGATGAGGTGGCGTCTTGTCCAGAGTGTACCCCGCCTTTCCGTCCGAAGGTGAGATAGGCTCCAGCACCCCCCGCGACCCCGAAAGGGACAAGCGGTAGAAAATGCATATTAGAATCTCAGTAAAACTAAAATAATGCTATTTGGTGACAGTAGAAGAGAAAGTCAAACACAAATAGAGATAGACGGAGTAGACATTGAAAGGGTAAAAGAAAACACATTTTTTGGGTGTAACAATAGATGATGAAATGATTTGGAAATCTCATGTAAAAAATATACAACATAAAGTAGCAAGGAACACGTCAATAATGAACAAAGCAAAACATGTTCTAGACAAAAAATCACTTCATGCTCTTTACTGCTCACTAGTGTTACCATATGTGAGTTATTGTGTAGAAATATGGGGAAACAACTACAAATGTGCGCTTCTTTCACTAACTGTGTTACAAATTAGAATAATACATAATGTTGGATATAGAAAACATACAAACCCTTTATTTATCAAATCACAATTATTGAAATGCAACAATTTGGTGCATTTGAATACAGCTAAAATGATGTACAAAGCAAACTATAACCTGCTACCCAAGAATTTACAACAATTCTTCTCAACAAAAGAGGAGAAATATAACCTTAGAGGAAAATCTAATTTAAAACGTGTATGCTTGTACAACACTTAAAACCTTTAGCATATCAGTATGTGGAATTCAATTATGGAATGGATTAACCAAAGAAGTCAAACAAAGCACCAATATGATTGAGTTTAAGAGACTGTTCAAACTACAAGTGTTCACAAAGTACACAGAACAAGAATCATGATAAATATCTTGAACCCTTTTTTTATTTTGTATTTTTTTATTGAGATGAAGATTATTTATGTATTTAATATTTGACATCACATAGACAAAGATAAGACCTTCTGGAGGAAAGTCCTGTGGTCAGATGAAACAAAAATTAGGGATGTCCGATAATGGCTTTTTGCCGATATCCGATATATCGATATTGTCCAACTCTTTAATTACCGATACCAATATCAACCGATATATACAGTCGTGGAGTTAACACATTATTATGCCTAATTTGGACAACCAGGTATGGTGAAGATAAGGTCCTTTTAAAAAAATTCATAAAATAAAATAAGATAAATAAATTAAAAACATTTTCTTGAATAAAAAAGAAAGTAAAACAATATAAAAACAGTTACATTGAAACTAGTAATTAATGAAAATGAGTAAAATTAACTGTTAAAGGTTAGTACTATTAGTGGACCAGCAGCACGCACAATCATGTGTGCTTACGGACTGTATCCCTTGCAGACTGTATTGATATATATTGATATATAATGTAGGAACCAGAATATTAATAACAGAAAGAAACAACCCTTTTGTGTGAATGAGTGTAAATGGGGGAGGAAAGTTTTTTGGGTTGGTGCACTAATTATAAGTGTATCTTGTGTTTTTTTATGTTGATTTAATAAAAAATAAAAAATAAAAAATACCCAATACCGATAATAAAAAAACGATACCGATAATTTCCGATATTACATTTTAACGCATTGCCGATATTATCGGCAGGCCGATATCGGACATCTCTAACAAAAATTTAGCTGTTTGTCCACAATACCCAGCAATATGTTTGGAGGAGAAAAGATGAGGCCTTTAATCCCAGAAAACACAAAAAAAATTAGAAAAAAATTATAATATGACCCCTTTAATGCGCCTTTTAATCCGGTGCGCCTTATGTATGAAAATAGACGTGAGCTTTATAATCCGGTGCGCCCTATAGTCCGAAAAATACGGTAATCACATTGGGATTATGGAATAAAAAAGTAATTAAATGATTAAAAATAGTCAATAAATAATTAAACTTTTATAAATAAAAATGTAATTTAATACATTAGATAATATATTGACATGTTGCTGGGAGTGACGTAGGCTTCCCAAAATTTCTTTCGACACCTTTTTGTAGATTGTTACCGCATAGTACAGCATTGTTTTGTACCAGACTATCAGAGTTTGTATATGGTATGTGCTCAATCACCTGTTACGGTCTTTTTTTTTTTTTGGTTTGCACCATGAGTGAACTAGTGGTCTTGTCTCGTCACCTCCTTCTGCTTTGGCAGCATGCCATGAAGCTCGTTTCTACAAGGGGTTCCAAATTGACTATGTTTGAATACCTTTAAAAATAACTCTTCCTCAAGCAAAACAAAAGTGCTTCTGACCATTGCCTGCATGGCTCAAGAACGTCACAATGTCATAAGATAACTTCCATCCATCCATCCATTTTCTACCGCTCGTCCCTTTCGGGTTCGCGGGGGGTTAACATTAATTGTGACACAAAAAAATTATTCCAAGCAGCCCATCAAATTGCTCCACACTGCTATAAAGTAGAACTCCACAGATTTATATTTGCATAGAATCGGAGCCTTTTATCAGTGGTTGTCAAACTTTTTTCAGTGATGTAGCCCCTGTGAACATTTTTTTAATTTAAATTTAAATACCCCCTAATCAGAGCAAAGCATTTTTGGTTGAAAAAAAGAGATAAAGAAGTAAAATACAGCACTATGTCATCAGTTTCTGATTTATTAAATTGTATTACAGTACAAAATATTGCTCATTTGCATACTTGCCAACCTTGAGACCTTCGAATTCGAGAGGTGCGGGGGGCGTGTCTGGGGGCGTGGTTAAGAGGGGAGGAGTAAATTTACAGCTAGAATTCACAAAGTCAAGTATTTCATATATATATATATATATATATATATATATATATATATATATATATATAAGAAATACTTGACTTTCAGTGAATTCTAGCTATATATATACACAGGTAAAAGCCAGTAAATTAGAATATTTTGAAAAACTTGATTTATTTATTTATTTATTTCAGTAATTGCATTCAAAAGGTGTAACTTCAAATCATCAAAATTAAATGAAATAAACATTTGAATGCATCAGTCTGTGTGCAATGAATAAATATAATGTACAAGTTACACCTTTTGAATGCAATTACTGAAATAAATCAAGTTTTTCAAAATATTCTAATTTACTGGCTTTTACCTGTATATATAGGGATGGTTGATTGATTGATTGATTGATTGAAAGCGGATGTGAAAACAGGCTGTCGACACGTCACTCAGGTCCGCATGAATTTCGGGAGATTTTCGGGAGAAAATTTGTCCCGGGAGGTTTTCGGGAGAGGCCCTGAATTTCGGGAGTCTCCCGGAAAATCCGGGAAGGTTGGCAAGTATGCTCATTTGTAGTGGTCTTTCTTGAACTATTTGGAAAAAAAGATATAAAAATAAGTAAAAACTTGTTGAAAAATAAACAAGTGATTCAATTATAAATAAAGATTTCTACACACAGAAGTAATCATCAACTTAAAGTGCCCTCTTTGGGGATTGTAATAGAGATCCATCTGGATTCATGAACTTATTTCTAAAAATTTCTTCACAAAAAAATAAATCTTTAACATCAATATTTATGGAACATGTCCACAAATAATCTAGCTGTCAACACTGATTATTGCATTGTTGCATTTTTGCATTGTAATGAATGGACTAGCCTACTTGATTTGATGTTCAGTTTATGAATTTACATTCATATTTTGTTGAAGTATTATTCAATAAATATATTTATAAAAGGATTTTTGAATTGTTGCTATTTTTAGAATATTTAGAAAAAATCTCACGTACCGCTAGGCATACCTTCAAGTACCCCCATTTGAGAACCACTGCCTTATATGATATAATCGCTGTGTAACTTTGTAAATTCCCTTTACGCTACTTTTTAAGATGTAAAACTGTGGCGCTGAACAACCAATATATTTTTTACGAGGATCTCCACTGGTGGCCACCAGCTCATGTCCTTCAAAACATCAATATTGATTTTTGTTTTGAAGACAAGGCAAGTGTTCAGTCCAAATTACTGTTCATGATGTAAACACTATGACATCACTAATAATTATCAAAGCATTAGGATTCTCATAACGACAATGACGCTATTTATCGACATCTTTGAAATCTTTGATCAAATCTAAATGATGATGTAACTCACCCAAATAAACTTTGAATAATTGATTGATTGATATTTACTGTGATGCTTTGCTCCTATGTTAATCAATATGCATTGTCCTAATCAAATAAAGTCATTCAGTTCAGCACTTTCGTGGCCATACATACAGGAAAGACCTTTTGCTCGAACACCGTACTCTCTCTCTCAGCAGGAAGGCTGCCATGTTGTCGTTTCCGAGGGTTAGGCGCATTTTCAGTTAAACGCGTCCTGCATAGGATAAGCACTGCAATGTCGCAGTCAGAGTAGCGAGCAAGCAACTGCTGTGTAATCCTAGAAACTGATACCAGAGCTTCAGGCACTCTCAGCGTTTGTGTGTGTGTGTCTGTGTATTTGTGTGTGCTTGTCTCAAACTAAACTTATCTGAGCGGCCACAACAGCATGCAACACAAGCACACGCATGCCCTGTACTCGGCAAATGAACATCATGTTATTTATAGATGACCCTGCTCCTGCTACACACAGGCACACACAAAGTGATACCCAGGGGTGTATTTCATGTCATATACAATAACATGCGGGATTATGTGATAGATTTCTAAATACATATTTTTTGGTTCAAAATTGATGGTATATTTTACTTGATATTTCATATTGTACCAATATTAAAAAGGCTACTCCGGTGCAGTGTTTTTCCACCTTTTTTGAGCCATGGCATTGAAAAAATCCGGAGGCACACCACCAACAGAAAACATAAAAAAAAAATAAAGCCAATATTGACAATAAAAAGTTGTTTTCACAATTGTTGGATATGAATTCAAACTATAACCAAGCATGCATCACTATAACTCTTTTCTCAAACCCTCCCGGATTGTCCGGGAGACTCCCGAAATTTAGCGCCTCTCCAAAAAACCTTCTGGGACAAATTTTCTCACGAAAATCTCCCAAAATTCAGGGCCGAGCTGGAGGCCACGCCCCCTCCAGCTCCATGCCGACCTGACCTGTTTTCACGTCCGCTTTCCCACAATATAAACAGCGTGCCTGCCCAATCACGTTCTAACTGTAGAATGATGGAGGGCGAGTTCTTGGTTTCTTATGTGGGTTTATTGTTAGGTAGTTTCATTAACGTCCTCCCAGCGCGGCAACAACACACAACAACAGCAGTCACGTTTGCGTCTACCGTAAAGCAGTTTGTCTGCCGTAAACAGCAATGTTGTGACACTCTTAAACAGGACAATACTGCCATCTAGTGCACATGCATAGGTGACAATAACATCTAGGGCTTTTAGAGAGTGCAGTGCACAACTGCGCACACAACAAGGAGACGAAGCAGAATGCATCATCAGAGAGGGTGTTCAGCATGGTTAGAAAAATAGTGACAGAGAATAGAACAAGGATGGACAATTCAACCCTTAACTCAACAATGAGTAGATGAGTGTTATGTGTGTGTATATGTGTAAATAAATGAACACTGAAATTCAAGTATTTCTTTTATTTATATATATATATATATATATATATATATATATATATATATATATATATATATATATACATATATATATACATATATATATATATATATATATATAAGTATTTCTTATATATATATATATATATATATATATATATATATATATATATATATATATATGAAATACTTGACTTGGTGAATTCTAGCTGTAAATATACTCCTCCCCTCGTAACCACGCCCCCAACCACGCCCCCCGCCCCACCCCCGACCAATCGGAGGTCTCAAGGTTGGCAAGTATGGTGTACTGTCAAGACCTGTCATACCAAGCCGTGACTTAATTTAAGTTTGTTGGTGTTTTCCTGTGTCTAGTGCAGTGGTTCTTAACCTTGTTGGAGGTACCGAACCCCGCCAGTTTCATATGCGCATTCACCGAACCCTTCTTTAGTGAAAAATAAAATGTTTTTTTTTCTCAAATTCAAGACAAAGTTATATGTTTTTGGTAACACTTTAGTATGGGGAACATATTCTAAATAACAAAGACTTAATTTAGAGTTATTTGGTTTGGGTTCAGGTCAGGGTTAGGGTTATAATAAGGCCATGCCGAATAAAGCATTAATAAGTACTTAATAATGACTAGTTAAGAGCCAATATGTTACTAATTTGCATGTTAATAAGCAACTAATTAATGGTGAATATGTTCCCCATACTAAAGTGTTACCATGCTTTTTTTTACTGGTGCACAAAATGAACCGTGCATGAACATCACCTTGTTCAAACAACAAAACCAACACAGTGCATAAACTCACAACAAATTACACACCTGCAAATCAGTCAAATGTTGCCGTATCCGTGTTTTGACCTCCGCCGAACCCCTGAGGCCGACTCACCGAACCCCTCGGGTTCGATCGAACCCAGGTTAAGAACCACTGGTCTAGTGTTTTAGTTCTTGTCTTGCACTCCTATTTTAGTGGCTTTTCCTCTTTTGTTGGTATTTTCTTGTAGCAATTTCATGTCTTCCTTTGAGCGCTATTCTCCGCACCTGCTTTGATAAAGTTGTGCGGATGCTATCCTTCTTTGCGGGGACATTGTTGTATGTGATGTCATGTTCGGATGTGCTTTGTGGACGCCATCTCTGCTCCACGCGCCGTAAGTCTTTGCTGTCGTCCAGCATTCTGTTTTTGTCTACTTTGCAGCCAGTTCAGTTTTAGTTTCATTTTGCATAGCCATCCCTAAGCCTTTTCTTAACGGCACTCGCCTTTTATTTCTTGTTGGTTAAAGCATTAGACACCGTTTTACCTGCACACTGCCTCCCGCTGTCGTCTGCATATTGTGATCACGACAAACCATCGTCGTCGTTACCAACATCTACAAAGCAATTAGCTACCTGCTGCCACCTACTTATATGGAAGAGTATTCCACGGTTACTCTAGACAGCTGAGACACTCAACAACGGCACATTATTGGTGGATTATAATTACTGGTTTGCAAACATTTTTAAACCAGTTAAGTGAAAGAATAGAATAGAATAGAATATATCTTTATTGTCACTGTACAACGAAATTGCAAGCAAAAACTAATTTAGTGCAAATCCATAACACATAAGAACATAGATAAATAGATAAAAATACATAAAATACATAAAAATACCAAGCACACAGCTCACATGCACAGTCATTATTGTCGTCTTGTGTTCAGCGACACTATTGCTCTCGGGTAAAAAGTGTTCTTAAGTCTGTTTGTCCGGCATTTTATTGTCCTGTATCTCAGAAGTTCAAAAAGTTTATGTCCAGGATGAGACGGGTCCCTTATGATGTTTTGGGCCTTTTTGAGGCACCTGGCACTGTACAGTTCATCTAGGGAGGGGAGAGAGCAGCCAGTGATCTTCATGGCAGTTTTTATGGAATTACATAATCTCCCACGGCACACCAGACTGTATTTTACGTGTGCTGCGGCACAGTGGTTGAAAAACACTGCTCTAGAGGATAGGATAGGACCCAGGATAAGGACTAAGGTCATGCAGTGACTTGGAGCTAATGAGCAGAACCTTGTAATTGATTTACAACAAAGCCAAAGGAGGTAAACAAGTACACGGGGTGTTGTAGCAATGCTTTATGTCCAGGAGGAAGTTGTGTTGCTGAATAAACAATTGATGGTCCATTTACTGAGGCAGCTCCAGCTATTTACTGTAAATCCAAGGACAAAGTCCCAAATCTTTAGAGTCCTGTTGCTCTTGGTCTTGCTCTTTTGACATTAACTAGTGTTGGTGTTCTGATGAATGCTCAGGGTTTTGGTACACTTTTACTCGTATATATGATTTGAAGAGGTGGGCACGTACATGTGCACACACACACAAGCATGCACAATGGAGCCAAGTCATAACATTTAATTTTCACGATGGCAGTTTTTAATGATGACCGCCACATTTCATAATTAATGGGAATTTAATAGGACAACTCAAAATAATCCGTCACCAGCCATTGCACGCTTGGAATAACGGCGTATCATGTAGGGCCAGGTATTGTCAAGGTCTTCACGATAGAATACATATCACGATACTTGAGGCACGATAAAATGCAGTATTGGTTGTATTGTAGTATGGCCGTTTTGTGCTAAATATGTTTCTAACCAGTGCCTGTAACACGGCAGAAAAGCAGCTAATCAGACAAACTAGAAAAGCCATTGATGTCTGTATTCATCCTTAATGAGATGAATAAGATGTTCTTTTCTTAATAAGGTTAAATATGTTTATCAGGATTCTTCTTCCAAGTACTTTGTAAATACTTTAAGTTTGAACAGGTTCTTAAAGAGGAACATTATCACAATTTCAGAATGGTTAAAACCATTAAAAATCAGTTCCCAGTGGCTTATTATATTTTTCGAAGTTTTTTTAAAAATTTTACCCATCACGCAATATCCCTAAAAAAAGCTTCAAAGTGCCTGATTTTAACCATCGTTATAAACACCCGTCCATTTTCCTGTGACGTCACATAGTGATGCCAACACAAACAAACATGGCGGAAAGAACAGCAAGCTATAGCGACATTAGCTCGGATTCAGACTCGGATTTCAGCGGCTTAAGCGATTCAACAGATTACGAATGTATTGAAACGGATGGTTGTAGTGTGGAGGCAGGTAGCGAAAACGAAACTGAAGAAGAAACTGAAGCTATTGAGCCATATCGGTTTGAACCGTATGCAAGCGAAACCGACGAAAACGACACGACAGCCAGCGACACGGGAGAAAGCGAGGACGAGTTTGGCGATCGCCTTCTAACCAACGATTGGTATGTGTTTGTTTGGCATTAAAGGAAACTAACAACTATGAACTAGGTTTACAGCATATGAAATACATTTGGCAACAACATGCACTTTGAGAGGGCAGACAGCCCAATTTTCATAAATTAATATATTCTGTAGACATACCCTCATCCTCGCTCTTTTCCTGAAAGCTGATCTGTCCAGTTTTGGAGTTGATGTCAGCAGGCCAGGGAAGCTAGGGTCGATAGGGGGTTTAGCTCGCTCGTCTGCGGGAACAAACTGCTGCCATTGCTTGTCGTGCTAGCGAGGTCCTTTGTCCCTGAATTGCTCACACACTCCGACAGATTCAATGAGGGTCTGGCGGCAGATTTCTTTGACTTCATCGTTGGAAATGCATCTGCTTTGAGTGTCGCAGGATATCCACACATTCTTGCCATCTCTGTCGTAGCATAGCTTTCGTCGGTAAAGTGTGCGGAACAAACGTCCAATTTCTTGCCACTTTCGCATCTTTGGGCTACTGGTGCAACTTGAATCCGTCCCTGTTCGTTTTGTTACACCCTCCGACAACACACCGACGAAGCATGATGTCTCCAAGGTACGGAAAACAGTCGAAAAAACGGAAAATAACAGAGCTGATTTGACTCGGTGTTTGAGAAAATGGCGGATTGCTTCCCGATGTGACGCCACGTTGTGACGTCATCGCTCCGAGAGCGAATATTAGAAAGGCGTTTAATTCGCCAAATTCACCCATTTAGAGTTCGGAAATCGGTTAAAAAAATATACGTCTTTTTTCTGCAACATCAAGGTATATATTGATGCTTACATAGGTCTGGTGATAATGTTCCCCTTTAATGTGGATCATTTTAGTACATTGTTTGATTTCTTAGCTTAATCCATTGCATTATTTAGCCTTTAGCAAAGAAAAATCCACAGATTATTCACAAATTTGTATAAGCCGCAGGGTTCAAAGCTTGGGAAAAAAGTAGCGGTTTATAGTCCGTAAAATACTCACTGTGTGTATTATGTCAGCAGCCAAAAGGAGCTTTGCTAAACTGTAACTTGTTTTGAGAATGTTTTATCATATTTTTACCGAATAATATATTGCGATAATGGGTTTTGACTCGAATTGTGAGCCCAAGAATCGGAATTCCCATCCCTAGCAATCATGTGCAGTATTAAAAATGGTCCTAGTTCTTTTGAGTGATAGGAGGTTTAGTTTTGCTTTTTCGGGAAATACATATTCCAACTGCCGTGCTTGCTCCCCAGTATTGTTAACATGTTGATGCTCTGGGGAACTAAGGCTATGTCTACACTAAGCCGGATGACCCCTTAAACGAATAATTATTTAGCCTAAGCCCCGTTTCGGCCACATTAAACTATCATTTAAGGTTCCCATCCTTGGTTAATTTTTTATACGGGTAAGTGCGCCGTGTATTTCTTGAATCTCTTTCTAAAGCTCTTAGCTTTGTATGGACTCATTGATCGTTTACAAACTGAATTCACCTACTCATTGGCCCTGTGGTTAGAGTGTCCGCCCTGAGATCGGTAGGTTGTGAGTTCAAACCCCGGCCGAGTCATACCAAAGACTATAAAAATGGGACCCATTACCTCCCTGCTTGGCAGTCAGCATCAAAGGTTGGAATTGGGGAATAAATCACCAATCTATAACCGCTGGTGCCCACTGCTCCCCTCACCTCCCAGGGGGGGATTAGGGGATGGGTCAATCACACCATGAATACCTTAAAATATAATATAATACAAGATCGATTGCAGCTATTTCGGATACAACACTTCTCAGACGGCAAGAGAACTTTCGAATGTCTAGGTCAGCTGTGATTCTACTTACTGAAAAACTTTGTCCATTTATCGAAGGAGAGACAACGAGAATGCAGGCTCCCGTAGATGTAATAAAAAAGGTAGCGGGTGCTTTGTATTACCTTGTCGTCGAGGGAAGACTACGGAAAACGGCAAATGCTTTTGGACTGGCAAAGCAGACTGTATCAGTTATTGTCCGCCATGTATGCCGCGGACTCAACGTCTAGGAGTATATAAAGTCACCAAAAACGAATGGACAATGAAAGTGAAGGCAAAAGAGTGAAGAGTGTCCTGACCAGATACCTAGATCCCTAGATTGATTGTTGTAAAATGTTCTTCGTCACATTGTTTACTTTTACGTTTTTATTAAAGATTTGATTAATTTATGATGGCTCAGGTGTGATTCACTAAAATAGGGTCCCACAGCACACTGGGTTCCAGTTAATTGAAATACCACAACACTGGATATTGTTCAGATAAGTTAAATTTAAAGGGGAACATTATCACAATTTCAGAAGGGTTAAAACCATTAAAAATCAGTTCCCAGTGGCTTATTTTATTTTTCGAAGTTTTTTTCAAAATTTTACCCATCACGCAATATCCCTAAAAAAAGCTTCAAAGTGCCTGATTTTAACCATCGTTATATACACCCGTCCATTTTCCTGTGACGTCACATAGTGATGCCAATACAAACAAACATGGCGGAAAGAACAGCAAGGTATAGCGACATTAGCTCGGATTCAGACTCGGATTTCAGTGGCTTAAGCGATTCAACAGATTACGCATGTATTGAAACGGATGGTTGTAGTGTGGAGGCAGGTAGCGAAAACGAAATTGAAGAAGAAACTGAAGCTATTGAGCCATATCGGTTTGAACCGTATGCAAGGGAAACCGACGAAAACGACACGACAGCCAGCGACACGGGAGAAAGCGAGGACGAATTCGGCGATCGCCTTCTAACCAACGATTGGTATGTGTTTGTTTGGCATTAAAGGAAACTAACAACTATGAACTAGGTTTACAGCATATGAAATACATTTGGCAACAACATGCACTTTGAGAGTGCAGACAGCCCATTTCAGGCGCGCTAAGAACATATATTTTTCCACGATTTCAGCACTCAGGTTAACCATACCTAAATAGACACAAAATACTGCATTACACAAGACTACTACTACTCGAATGTTTGAAAAAAATAAATGTTTTTAAGCTAAATTATTGGTAAACACAGTTTATGTATAATAATTTACGTAAAACCGCAAGTAATGAATAAAGTTTTCATCAATTAATATATTCTGTAGACATACCCTCATCCGCTCTCTTTTCCTGAAAGCTGATCTGTCCAGTTTTGGAGTTGATGTCAGCATCTGCTTTGAGTGTCGCAGGATATCCACACATTCTTTCCATGTCTGTCGTAGCATTGCTTTCGTCGGTAAAGTGTGCGGAACAAACGACTGACAATTTCGTCGGCTTTCCCCACAGCCTCGTATTTTGAACAAATGTTGTCCAATTTCTTGCCACTTTCGCATCTTTGGGCCACTGGTGCAACTTGAATCCGTCCCTGTTCATGTTGTTACACCCTCCGACAACACACCGACGAAAGTGAGAAAATGGCGGATTGCTTCCCGATGTGACGTCATCGCTCCGAGAGCGAATAATAGAAAGGCGTTTAATTCGCCAAAATTCACCCATTTAGAGTTCGGAAATCGGTTAAAAAAATATATGGTCTTTTTTCTGCAACATCAAGGTATATATTGACGCTTACATAGGTCTGGTGATAATGTTCCCCTTTAAAAACTTGCACACAAAGCAACACTGGAGGTGACTATGACGTGCGCATTTTGCGCGCATGCGTATTAGGTCGCGTTGCGCCGGCGGACGCAGGGGGTCTTAAACGGTGGCATTGTTGTGTGTGGACACGGATAAGGTTAATCAATCAATCAATCAATGTTTATTTATATAGCCCTAAATCACAAGTGCCTCAAAGGGCTGCACAAGCCACAACGACATCTGCGGTACAGAGCCCACATAAGGGCAAGGAAAAACTCACAACCCAGTGGGACGTCGATGTGAATGACTATGAGAAACCTTGGAGAGGACCGCATATGTGGGTGACCCCCGCCCCTCTAGGTGAGACCGGATGCAATGGACGTCTAGTGGGTCTGACATAATATTGTGAAAGTCCAGTCCATAGAGGATCTAACATAATAGTGAGAGTCCAGTCCATAGTGGGGCCAGCAGGAGACCATCTTGAGCGGAGACTGGTCAGCAGTGCTAAATCCCACCCGGTTAGGTGGGATTTACTCTGGATAACCTTATCCGGCTTAGTGTAAACGGGGCCTAAGAGCAAAACAAGAGCCTTCAGATAAGGTCCACCGAGTCTGTCCGTGCGTAACATGGCTAGGTTTTTATTTTACTCATTTTATTTTGTTTTAAACATTTTCAGTTGACATGCAGTATTTGCACTATTACGAAATATATCAAACTCTTCCAGTCACTATAAGATATGAATATAGATGCATTGTTGTGTATTGAAGTCAACCAACTTAGTCACAAGCTGTTTTAACCACTCACTTCTCAATACTGTACCTTTCATATTAAAACACCACCTGTCATGAATATGTACGTTGAAATTATTTGGAGCGATATAGTTTAATGTAGATGGTTCAGATTAATATCTTTGCAAAAACTAATTAAACCTCGAAATGGTTTTGCGGTTAATTTATAATTCAAGCTCCATTCCACGACTTTTGAATACATGGCATGAATACGCCGTAGCTCCAGTACGGGGTCTCGAATGTGTCCGCTGGTCAGTGGAGTGAATCAGTGCCTGGTGGCGGAGGAGCATAATTAGTGAATGTGGCGGGGGATTTTGGATTAGCATGTGAATGTAGACAGTTGGGAGTGGGCTCAGTGGTCTGCAACCATCCTTCATTGAGAGTCTGTCCGTACACTGCAGACCTCTTGAAGCCAAGTCACAATCTCTGGCATAATGTTCACTTTTATACAGCGAAGCTTGTAGGACTTTGCATTTAAAAAGTAATGCTACATTTTGTTGCTAAGTAATAATACCATTATAATTGCATACGCACTGTGAAGATAGTTGCTGCCTAGCAACAACAGAAGCTGAATGTTCTCCATGCAAGTCTGTTATTAAGGGATAACAAGACAAGAATCATATCTAAATTGAGTTGTCATTGTACAAGTACATTCAACTGTGTATTTTTTTTGCGTCGGCTGTCAATCAGATGATGATAAAGTGACTTTAGGTAAGTGACTGACTGTTTTTCTGTTGTTGGTTAGATTTATGGATGTTGTATACATGCAATTGTAAACAGTGACATGTTCCGATGCACTAAATTAGTTGGATTTCTCAAATAGTTTGGCTTATAAGAAGCATTTCTCAACCCATGGATTGATAATCTGATCGTGTTTGGCTTTTGGAAAGTCGGATAAACACGCCTAGATTGTGCGATTGAAACCCAGTTCTCTCGGCTGGGTGTGGGTGCCGGGGCGACTCTTTGTTTCGCGCATGCCCCAGACTCAATGCGCGGGATATAACCGGGCAGCGGATCCTACCCAATCAAAACATAGGCAACAACTGGAGTGAAGAGGAGCCTGGGGCGGCATAGCTCGGTTGGTAGAGCGGCCGTGCCAGCAACTTGAGGTTTCTGGGTTTGATCCCCGCTTCAGCCATCCTAGTCACTGCTGTTGTGTCCTTGTCAAGACTTGGTCCTGGGTGTTTGCTTTTCCGGGATGCATAGGAAAGTTGGCTCGGGCGAGACGGGAATGTAAGTACATGATATATTTTATAATTACTAAAACAAAAAGAAGTAAACAAAAGGGGCGCACAATGGCGGAGAACAAACTATGAAACCAAAAAGACTATAAACATGGAACAAAAACTTACTTTGGCATGGGACATGAAGCATGATCTAAGAGGATGAAGAGTGTGTAGAGCATAATTGTGGGATGTCGTCAGAACGACAAACTGAAAACAATGAACTTAAATACTATAGACATGATTAGTGAAAGCAGGTGCGTGACTCAAAACGTGAAACAGGTGCGTGACGTGACTAAACTAATGGTTGCTATGGTGACAAAACAAAACAAAAGTGCACAAAAAGTCCAAAAACAAAATCGAACATGACTAAAACAAAACATGATCACACAGACATGACAGTCCTTGGGCAAGACACTTCACCCTCCTGCTCCCAGCGCCACCCACACTGGTTTAAATGGAGCTTACATGGTGGGTTTCACTATGCAAAGCTCTTTGAGTCACTAGAGAAAAGCGCTATATAAATATAATTGACTTCACTTCACTTATTTGCTTCGCAAATTAAAAGAGCGAAACATTCTGCAGTGCGTCAATGGGAGAGAAAAAAGGAATGTATTTATAAAAAGGTATTTCTGCCAGAAAAAATAGGAGTGAGATGGAAGAGAAGAATGAAGCAGGTATTTTGTAGGCAAAGAAGAAGGTGTACACAAACCTTGTCACGCTGCATTTGTGCACAACAAACTGATTAGCAATAAGTCTGTTTTCTCTGTTTTGTTCACAACATTAGCAACCCTCATCTGCAGCGGTATGAGAGCACAAAGTGTCTTTTTCTTCCGACTGCAACCTTCTTCCATCAATCCACAAAGCTTATTAAATGAACTGAGATATTTAGCCATTTTTTTTTCAATTCTGCGCCCGAAAATTACTTCAAAACAACTCTCTTCCACCAGTCTTTGCTTCGAACCAATATCCACTAACTCCGGGGCCTTCTTGGTAGTAGTGTCATGTTCATGGTGAAATCTAAGATGATTTCTTGATGTAATTTAACATCAGCATAGCCATTAAAGACGTAATATTTGTCATCTGTGCCAATGTTACAGCAGACATCAGGTTTGATTGGTTGATTGATTGATTGAGAAGTTTATTGACATCTTAAAGAATTGAATCTATGTAATGCTTTAAAAAGGCAAATGGATGGCACAAAAAGCCAAAAGGCTTGTTTCCATTGTGGTCCATTAAATATTCATCACATTTGATACATTCAATAATAAAAGATTTATAACCTGTAACATGTATATAAAAAATTACGTTAAAACATTTGATAAATGATGTACATATACAGAGTATACATGTCAGGTGACTTTAATTATTTGCAATAATAAAATAAGCGCCCCCCAGTGTACGGGAGGCTCATGCCATGTGACCAATATTCGCATTAGAGCAAGCCTGGGCAATTATTTTGACACAGGGGCCAAATTCAAAGAAAAAAATGTGTCTGGGGGCTGGTATATCTATTTTTGGGAACACTAATACAAAAACTCACCATAATGTCTGTCTGAATGCTAAAAACGTTATGACAGACCGCCTTAAAAAACCGAATGGAATTTTTTTTTTTTTTACTGAATGAGACACCCACAATGTACAAACCCCGTTTCCATATGAGTTGGGAAATTGTGTTAGATGTAAATATAAACGGAATACAATGGCGTGGCGCAGTGGAAGAATGGCCGTGCGCGACCCGAGTGTCCCTGGTTCAATCCCCACCTAGTACCAACCTCGTCATGTCCGTTGTGTCCTGAGCAAGACACTTCACCCTTGCTCCTGATGGGTGCTGGTTAGCGCCTTGCATGGCAGCTCCCTCCATCAGTGTGTGAATGTGTGTGTGAATGGGTAAATGTGGAAGTAGTGTCAAAGCGCTTTGAGTACCTTGAAGGTAGAAAAGCGCTATACAAGTACAACCCATTTATTATTATTTATCATTTGCAAATCATTTTCAACCCATATTCAGTTGAATCTGCTACAAAGACAACATATTTGATGTTCAAACTTATAACATTTTTTTTTTGCAAATAATCATTAACTTTAGAATTTAATGCGAGCAATAAGTGACAAAAAAGTTGGGAAAGGTGGCAATAAATACTGATAAAGTTGAGGAATGCTCATCAAACACTTATTTGGAACATCCCACAGGTGAACAGGCAAATTGGGAACAGGTGGGTGCCATGATTGGGTAAAAAAGTAGATTCCATGAAATGCTCAGTCATTCACAAACAAAGATGGGGCGAGGTTCACCACTTTGTCAACAAATGCGTGAGCAAATTGTTGAACAGTTTAAGAAAAACCTTTCTCAACCAGCTATTGCAAGGAATTTAGGGATTTCACCATCTACGGTCCGTAATATCATCAAAGGGTTCAGAGAATCTGGAGAAATCACTGCACGTAAGCAGCTAAGCCCGTGACCTTCGATCCCTCAGGCAGTACTGCATCAACAAGCGACATCGGTGTGTAAAGGATATCACCACATGGGCTCAGGAACATTTCAGAAACTCACTGTCAGTAACTACAGTTGGTCGCTACATCTGTAAGTGCCAGTTAAAACTCTACTATGCAAAGCGAAAGCCATTTATCAACAACACCCAGAAACGCCGCCGGCTTCGCTGGGCCCGAGCTCATCTAAGATTGACTGATGCAAAGTGTAAAAGTGTTCTGTGGTCTGATGACTCCACATTTCAAATTGTTTGGAAACTGTGGACGTCGTGTCCTCCGGACCAAAGAGGAAAATAACAATCCGGATTGTTATAGGCGCAAAGTTGAAAAGCCAGCATCTGTGATGGTATGGAGGTGCATTAGGGCCTAAGGCATGGGTAACTTACACATCTGTGAAGGCGCCATTAATGCTGAAAGGTACATACAGGTTTTGGAGCAACATATGTTGCCATCCAAGCAACATTACCATGGACGCCCCTGCTTATTTCAGCAAGACAATGCCCAGCCACGTGTTACATCAACGTGGCTTCATAGTAAAAGAGTGCGGGTACTAGACTGGCCTGCCTGTAGTCCAGACCTGTCTCCCATTGAAAATGTGTGGCGCATTATGAAGCCTAAAATACCACAACGGAGACCCCCGGACTGTTGAACAACTTAAGCTGTACATCAAGCAAGAATGGGAAAGAATTCCACCTGAGAAGCTTAAAAAATGTGCCTCCTCAATTCCCAAACGTTTACTGAGTGTTGTTAAAAGGAAAGGCCATGTAAGACAGTGGTGAACATGCCCTTTCCCAACTACTTTGGCACGTGTTGCAGCCATGAAATTCTAAGTTAATTATTATTTGCAAAAAAAAAATAAAGTATGTGAGTTTGAACATCAAATATCTTGTCTTTGTAGTGCATTCAATTGAATATGGGTTGAAAAGGATTTGCAAATCATTGTATTCCGTTTATATTTACATCTAACACAATTTCCCAACTCATATGGAAACGGGGTTTATACACGACAATAAAGAATGGGGGATGTACAATATTAACTATGGCCGATAAAACATTGAATATTGACAATATACGGACGTCACACCCCCTGTTGATCGACATATTTTACAATCAAGCGAAACGCATCAAACATGCAACAAACACAGCGAAATATGAACGCGAAGGGTAAAAAAAAAAAAACACCTACAATCTGATCCATCTGATATATCACTAAGCTTTAGAACTTTGTTGTAAAAATCTCCTTCAGCGTCTGTCCCTGACACCCGCATTTCAGGCTGGCTTCTTTGGAAACATTCTGTGGAAACGCTCCCCACTCACACTGCTTGGTGCCTCGTCTGAGCTGCTGTGACTTAGATGACCATAGTAACTAGGATATCATGCAAAGCGCAGATTCCAACCATTGAAATACTGTTTAGTTCAGGACTTGCGGCAATTTGAAAACATCCCTGCATATCATAATGGCAGCAACAGTTTCCATCTTAAAGACCTAAAAAGATTATTTGGGAATGTCCGGCGGGCCAGATTGAAAAGCTTAACAAGTCGCACGCGGCCCGCGGGCCTTAATTTGCCCATGTCTGCATTAGAGAATGTGCATGGACAATGGGACTTCACGAGTAGGGGTGAAATTACAAATTAACTAACAATTTGAGAAATCAAACTAATTTAGTGCATGACAACATAGTCATTGTGTATCTTTGATTTCTGTGCTGTTAAGTGACCACAAAAGAAGCAACCATACTTTGGTAATTTGCATAGTTATGGTGAAGTCATACAAAACTTTTATATATAAGGACGTGCACATGCATTAGGCGGATGTCAGGACATCCAATTAATCGCAACCCAACTGTTTAGTTTGTCTTAGAAGACATTTTGCCCTGAGCAGGCTTTATCAGTTCATGCACACAGAGTTAGATTTGTCAGATCTACCGTAGTCTAAATACTTGTGCCAAATCCCTAACAAACTAGTTAGCATTAGCTGTGTTTCCATTACCACCAGAAATGCACAGAACCTAAATTATGCAATTGCTGGCATGTTATTGATGTCACGTCTGGCTCACGTCCCGCCCAATGAAAGAGACTTGTGGTCAAACTAGCTCTCTCTTCAATGGGTACGAGGCACCATTTAGCCTTCCTGGAAGAAAAATTGTCCTATGTTTGTGCTGTTTTTGGCTGTACGAATCGTTAAAATCACGAAAAGGATGAATGTTTCTTTAGAGTTCCTTGAGAGGTAATTAAAAAGGGAGGAAGAGTGCAAGATTTTAAAAAAGGACGAGAAAAGCATGGAGTTCACACTCCAGTCCTAGGGAGCAGAGTCTAAGAATGCATGAGTTTGCAGTGGTCACTTCATTAGATAGATAGATAGATAGATAAATAAATAGATAGATAGATAGATAGATAGATAGATAGATAGATAGATAGATAGATAGATAGATAGATAGATAGATAGATAGATAGATAGATAGATAGATAGATAGATAGTACTTTAATGATTCCTTCAGGAGAGTTCCCTCAGGAAAATTTAAAAAGATTAATTAATTAAAGACTTGTTTGGTATACTTTTAACAGTGGTGTCCCGTCAGGGCCAACAAGGCCTTCTCTGCTGGCCTAACATAACCAGAAATCATGGTCATAATTAAAGATACAAATATTTTCTTATTTACTTTCCTTAAAGGGGAACATTATCACCAGACCTATGTAAGCGTCAATATATACCTTGATGTTGCAGAAAAAAGACCATATATTTTTTTTAACCGATTTCCGAACTCTAAATGGGTGAATTTTGGCCAATTAAACTCCTTTCTAATATTCGCTCTCGGAGCGATGACGTCACAACGTGGCATCACATCGGGAAGCAATCCGCCATTTTCTCAAACACCGAGTCAAATCAGCTCTGTTATTTTTCGTTTTTTCTCGACTGTTTTCCGTACCTTGGAGACATCATGCCTCGTCGGTGTGTTGTCGGATGGTGTAACAACACGAACAAGGACGGATTCAAGTTGCACCAGTGGCCCAAAGATGCGAAAGTGGCAAGAAATTGGACGTTTGTTCCGCACACTTTACCGACGAAAGCTATGCTACGACAGAGATGGCAAGAATGTGTGGATATCCTGTGACACTCAAAGCAGATGCATTTCCAACGATAAAGTCAAAGAAATCTGCCGCCAGACCCCCATTGAATCTGCCGGAGTGTGTGAGCAATTCAGGGACAAAGGACCTCGCTAGCACGGCAAGCAATGGCGGCAGTTTGTTCCCGCAGACGAGCGAGCTAAACCCCCTATCAGCCCTAGCTTCCCTGGCCTGCTGACATCAACTCCAAAACTGGACAGATCAGCTTTCAGGAAAAGAGCGCGGATGAGGGTATGTCTACAGAATATATTAATTGATGAAAATTGGGCTGTCTGCACTCTCAAAGTGCATGTTGTTGCCAAATGTATTTCATATGCTGTAAACCTAGTTCATAGTTGTTAGTTTCCTTTAATACCAAACAAACACATACCAATCGTTGGTTAGAAGGCGATCGCCGAATTCGTCCTCGCTTTCTCCCGTGTCGCTGGCTGTCGTGTCGTTTTCGTCGGTTTCGCTTGCATACGGTTCAAACCGATATGGCTCAATAGCTTCAGTTTCTTCTTCAATTTCGTTTTCGCTACCTGCCTCCACACTACAACCATCCGTTTCAATACATTTGTAATCTGTTGAATCGCTTAAGCCGCTGAAATCCGAGTCTGAATCCGAGCTAATGTCGCTATAGCTTGCTGTTCTTTCCGCCATGTTTGTTTGTGTTGGCTTCACTATGTGACGTCACAGGAAAATAGACGGGTGTTTATAACGATGGTTAAAATCAGGCACTTTGAAGCTTTTTTTAGGGATATTGCGTGATGAGTAAAATTTTGAAAAAAACTTCGAAAAATATAATAAGCCACTGGGAACTGATTTTTAATGGTTTTAACCATTCTGAAATTGTGATAATGTTCCCCTTTAAATATCTAAAAATATTCATATTCTCTTCATGTCATATTATGCTCTTTCCAGTGCTGTTGTTTTTAGTTTTAGTTTGTATCCAGTCAGAGTTCAGCTAGCTTATGTTGCCATGCTGTACAAAATCTGCCCAATGCCTTCAGAATCAACAATGCGGGCGTCCGTGCACTGTAAGCGATCGGGCACATACAGTTGATAGACAGTTGCGATAGTCAATCAGATCACGAGTTGTTGTCAGTAAGGCCTTCTAGCTGGCCTAATGTTGAACGTGACATTTACACGTCCTGTGATTGGATGCTCACCAGGACCCTTAGCGGATGAATTTGAGAACAGTTGATAGACAGTTGCGATAGCCAATCAGATCACAAGTTGTTGACAGTAGCCTATCTAAGTCGCCTGATGTTAACGAGACTGTGATTGGATACTCACTTGTCATTCCAAAGTGAGTATCCAATCGCAAGTTTCAATTTAGCAGGAAGTGTTGCGCCGTAGCCAGACCGAGATAGCCGAGAAAGAGAACAAAACGTTGACTAGGTGGCAGATATATATTTGCAAGGCCATTATCAAGAAGGATATTTAAAGAGAAACTACATCTTGTGAGACGATGTCGGCCAACCCCGGAAGCTAGCTCAGCTGTTCTGGCGATGAAATGGGGAAATGCTCGCCATTTCCACTCCAATAAGCGACGAGGAGTACCACTGGCTTATACGGCGTCGAATAGGTGCTACAAATTCATTTTGACAGTACCACATAAGATATGTTTTAATTAGGGATGTCCGATATTATCGGCCGATAAATGCGTTAAAATTTAATATCGGAAATTATCGGTATCGTTTTTTTTTATTATCGGTATCGGTTTTTTGTTTTTTGTTTTTTTCGTTTTTTTTTATTAAATCAACATAAAAACACAAGATACACTTACAATTAGTGCACCAACCCAAAAAACCTCCCTCCCCATTTACACTCATTCACACAAAAGAGTTGTCTCTTTCTGTTATTATTATTCTGGTTCCTACATTATATATCAATATATATCAATACAGTCTGCAAGGGATACAGTCCGTAAGCACACATGATTGTGCGTGCTGCTGGTCCACTAATAGTACTAACCTTTAACAGTTAATTTGACTAATTTTCATTAATTACTAGTTTCTATGTAACTGGTTTTATATTGTTTTACTTTCTTTTTTATTCAAGAAAATGTTATTAATTTTTTTATCTTATTTTATTTTATTTTTTAAAAAGTACCTTATCTTCTCCATACCTGGTTGTCCAAATTAGGCATAATAATGTGTTAATTCCACGACTGCATATACTGTATCGGTTGATATCGATATCGGTTGATATCGGTATTGGTAATTAAAGAGTTGGACAATATCGGGATATCGGATATCGGCAAAAAGCCATTATCGGACATCCCTAGTTTTAATTGCTGATGCGTTTTATTTGATTTTTAAATCCGCCATAAAATAACCCGTTTTGTACACGGTTGAGGTGATTCAATATATTGAAGGGCGTAAATGTGTTTCTGTATAGTATTTCTCCAGCAATGGTCATGTGGTGACATAAATTACGGTATTTTGAAAGGTAATCATTGAAGTCGGGCATCACCGAAGGCCTAGTTGGGAAACACACAGCCCGCCACTGACTTTTAACGTTTATTATTTCCCATTTAAGTAGTATCTTGATATTATTTGTCTTTGTTAAACACATGTTTTCTACGAATGTTTTGAAAGCAAAACCTAAAAGAGTTAAGCTTTTACCAAAGGCAGCAATCATAAAGGAAGCATAAATGAAGCTTTCCGCACACACACAATGTTGACATCTATTGTTATATTTTGATAAAGACCAGGAAAAACACGCTTCTCGTAAATGGCGCATGCAACAGCAACAGACATGGCTTATTTAGATGCTAAGTTGTATCATGAAATGCGACTTTACCCGAGCAAAAACGATGCATATTTACCCTGGAGAGTTTTGATACCAGTTTACCTTGACACAGCCGCACACAAAGGAGTTGTAGACCTCCATGCTTTTCCAAGATTTCATCTGTTTTGTCATGTAGAATGACGTCTGGAGCATAATCATTCGATATGTCTGGGAACGCGACCAACGTGTAATCCTTGATATCACTCGACAAATCTTTTTTTGATAAAGTATAGGGATCTATTCCACGACATTGATGGATTTTTTTTGCTCGTATCTGCTTTTTGCAGGAAGATTTAAGCCTCTTTGGTACTCAGATAGTTTGCGCGCCGCTTGCTGTACAACAGCCATCTTAGCTCCGGTGACAACCACTGGTTTTCACTTCTGGGAAGAAGTCACGTGTCGGATTACCGGCAATAAGAAACTAGTAATGGAAACACCCATAATTCAAAAACCTCTCTAATATCGCTAAAACATTATTGCGCTCTCATGAAGTCGTTTTTAAGACGTTTCGATATTGAAGGGTGTCGCAAAAGCATGATGGAAACACTTTTTTCGCATTTATAGGGCACCTAAACACCGAATTCACCTAAGTCAGAGCCCTGTACCACAACTCCACTTGTCGAGTGAAAACCACCAACAGCACAACTGACAACTTTGACATTGTGACCAGGGTAAGACAGGGTTGAATCGTGTCTCCCTTACTGTTCATCAGTGTCATAGACTTTGTCATGAGGAAGTCTGTCGTCGGAGCAAACCTCGGCATTCAGTGGGGAGGGGGCAGACTGGCAGATCTGGACTTTGCGGACGACTTGGCTCTGTTTAGCCATTCCTACGCTGCGCTCCAAAAATTGACCAACAATCTGCATGAGCAAGGGAAAAAAGTCGGCCTCAGTATAAGCCAAGAGAAGACCGAGGCCATGACCGTCGCACAAGACCAAAACGTTCCACTGCTCACCGTAGGCGAACAAGGCATAGAGTACGTTGAGAACTTCACGTATCTTGGAAGCAACATCTCAAACACTGGAGACGCAGAAAAGGATGTTCAGACCAGAATCGGAAAAACTGCAGGAGTCTTCCAACGCCTCCGGAACATCTGGTCATCAAAATCTATCAGTACGTCCACAAAGCTGCGCCTCTATATGTCAGTGGTCATCCCTACAGTGACCTATGCCTGTGAGACGTGGATGAAGACATCAAGCATTACTAACAAGCTGGATGTCTTCCACCGACGGTGCCTCAGATACATCTTGAGGATCTCATGGAGAGACCACATCACCAATGAACAGTTGATGTCATTGTCTGACATAGTCTCTGACATGAGAAGGAGAATGGCTGGACACGTACTCCGACTGCCAAGAGAGAGACCGGCAAGTCTGGCAATGGACTGGGTGCCAGAAGGGGGAAAGAGGAAGAGAGGACGGCCAAAGAAGACGTGGAGACAAACAGCCAAGGAAGACCTGAGAGAGATGGGAGTCAGCTGGCATGGAGCAAGAAGGGTCGCCAGAGACCGGAACAAATGGAGGGGACTCGTCGCCCAATGTTCCAACAGGAATGGGAGGAACTAAGTCTAAGTAAGTAAACACAGAATTGGCGGGGTGCCGATGCAGGACAACTAGTGCAGACTTGGTCTCGCTTGTGATCGGTCGGCCGGGGGGAGCAAGGTGGCACGCAGGTGCCTTCCTGGCAATAGAGGCGGACCTACAGGCCCGGAGAGACCCACATGTCGGAACAATGTCGAGGCGGCTCTTGAATCCACAATACTACTGTGAATTCCTCGTTCACAATTCTCTCCCGAAAATCCCTTATTAGTGGCCGCTGCCATACTTAAGGACAATGCCTTTGAGCAATCATCCGCTGCCTTTGTCTTCTATTGAGAATTACGGCAACAGCAGTGGCTGCAATTGTAGTCAGAGCTCCAAAACCATGGAATCGCAAAGCGTCCATCTTCCTTATGCTTGCGGCCCATGACCCAAAACACCCTTTCATTGAAACGCCTACAAGTCGCAAATGTACTTAGTCAAAATTTTAGAAATGTCCCTTTTATTTTGTGAAAAACTACAATGGAAACGCAGCTATTAGCATTTAGACTTGATTTGATCAGTCTTAGGCTATGTCTACACCAGTGGTTCTCAAATGGGGGTACGCGTACCCCTGGGGTTACTTGAAGGTATGCCAAGGGGTACGTGAGATTTTGACAGCTAGATTTTTTGTGGACATGTTCTATAAATATTGATGTTAAAGATTTATTTTTTTGTGAAGAAATGTTTAGAATTAAGTTCATGAATCCAGATGGATCTTTATTACAATCCCCAAAGAGGGCACTTTAAGTTGATGATTACTTCTATGTGTAGAAATCTTTATTTATAATTCAATCACTTGTTTATTTTTCAAAAAGTTTTTAGCTATTTTTATATCTTTTTTTCCAAACAGTTCAAGAAAGACCACAACAAATGAGCAATATTTTGCCCTGTTATACAATTTAATAAATCAGAAACTGATGACATAGTGCTGTATTTTACTTTATCTCTTTTTTTTTCAACCAAAAATGCTTTGCTCTGATTAGGGGGTACTTGAATTAAAAAATGTTTTCACATGGGGTACATAACTGAAAAAAAGTTGAGAACCACTGGTCTACACTAAGTCGCATAACTCATTAAACAAATAATTATTTAGCCTAAGCCCTGTTTCGGCCACACTAAATCCCCTCCTTGGATAATGTTTACACGGGTAAGTGCGCCCTGTATTTCTTGAATCTCCGGCTCTTAGCTTTGTATGGACTCATTGATCGTTTACAAACTGAGTTCAGAGAGGAAGTGACGCCAGAAAGACCGCGCCACAGCCAGCTTCATAATAAAGCGGTTTCAGAGCTAACCACTGGAAATATGGAGGCGAGTCATCCAGACATGCCCGTGTTTCTCCTTTCGTCTGTACAGAAGCTTGTGGAAATCACACATGAATACCTTAAGAGAAAGCGATTGCAGCTATTTGGGATACAACACTTCTCAGACGACAAGAGACCTTTCGAATGTCCAGGTCAGCTGTGATTCTACTTAACGAAAAACTTTGTCCATTTGTCGAAGGAAAGACAAGGAGAATGCGGGCTCCTGTGAATGTGATAAAAAAAAGGTAGCGCGTGCTTTGTATTACCTGGCCGACGAGGGAAGACTACGGAAAACAGTTATTGTCCGCCATGTATGTCGCGGATTCAACGTCTAGGTCCAGAGAATATACTGTAAAGTCACCAAAAACAAATGGACAATGAAGGTGAAGGCAAAAGAGTGAGGAGTATCCTGACCAGATATCTAGATCCCTAGGTTGATTGATGTAAAATGTTCTTTATCACATTGTTTTCTTTCGCTTGTCCATTAAATAATGTATGATGTCTCAGGTGTGATACACAACAATAGGACCCCACAGCAAACTGAATTCCATTTAATTGAAATACCACAACACTGGATATTGTTCAGATAAGTTCAATCTAATTTAAGAACTTGCACACAAAGCAACACTGGAGGTGAATATGACGTGCACATTTTCCGTGCATGCGTACTAGGTTGCATTGCGCCGGCGGGCAGATGGGGAGGAAGGGGTCTTAAACGAAAAATGTGTGTGTGTGTGTGGACAAGGATAAGGTTAGGTGGGATTTACCCTGGATAGTGTAGAAGGGGCCTTAGACAAACTGAACAGGCCAGTTGCGATCAATGGAATGCCCTGAGAACACAATGACTTGAATGAATGAGATCATCCATATGCTTGCATCGATATATACAAGCTAGAATATAAAACAGGTCTTACGTGATCTGGCTTGTTGACACACACAGATAAGGTTTCCATTTGGTCAGGCACGGGTGGACAGGCTACAAGCGGAGGGACGGATGTGTTATTGGAACGTTACATGACAACTTTCCCAATTTCTCTAATCTCTTGTTCCATTTAGCTCAGCCTTTGCTCACATTGCCCCCTTCGCATTACGTTCCCAGTGCCAGTCAGGGAGAGATAAAGGCAGTGATGGCAGAATCCTGGAACCAATCCCAAACACAGAGACCACAACATGGATGGAATGTTTTATCTGTGTTCACACAGGTGAAAGCCCTTTGAGACACATGTGATTTAGGGCTATATAAATAAACATTGATTGATTGATTGATTGAAATGACTTTTGGATGAACCTTTCTGACCTAAAGAGTATCTTCTTGACATTACAACTACGTTCTAAGCTCTGTGTACAGTTTTGACAATGTCGTTGTATTAATGTGGTGTTTTTATTCGATGGTGGTCTCAGATTATGCAAGGCTGCAGCTATGAATGGCATGCAATATGTGAGACAACAAGAAACCTAATCATATTAAAGAGGCTTTTTTTTTTTTCTTCCCACACCGCAGCCCATAAAAGACTACAGACCACTGAGCAAAGCCTTAAGCGCAGTTCACGCCTGCCTTTTATATGACTTTTTGACAATGTCATTCATTGGCTGTTGGTCTCAAGTGCTCACAGATGGGCAATTTTTCCTCGATGAAAAGGGAGCGTGTGTTTGCACGCCAGATGATGTTAGCGTTCTGCTAAATAAAATCCTTGTGTAGGCGTAAGCAAGCTATTGCACGGGGTGTGTTTGTACATCTGTATGTATGTCTGCCTTTGTGGGCAAGTAGTGTGTGTTTATGGGAGGAGGGCAGTAATCGTGTGTTTCAGGTTGAGGGCAGCTCTTGTCCCCTCTGCTCAGTATTCAGAAGCTGTCATCTCAGTGACGAGGATCAAGAGAAAAGCTCTGTTTAGGTGCTTGATGCAGCTATTCTAAAATATATTTATCTCACTATTATAAGTTTTACATTCTTTACTTTGTACTAGGGTTGTACGGTATACTGGTATTAGTATTGTACTGCGATACTAATGAATCGTATACCGCCAATCCCCCGCACCCCTGTTGTCGTCACGTCGTGTCATTGCTGGTTTACGAGCGGAGGAGCATGTTCGGCAGCGCATAATCACAGAGTACTTACAAGCAGACACAGTGTGTAGACAGAAAAGGGAGAACGGACCCAATTTGGCTTAAAAACTAAATATAAAGGTGAACTTATAACACTGAAACACTCTCAGGAAGAGGTACTTTAAGACATGGCTAGCGAGCTAGCGGCTAAAGTCCAGCCATGGTCTGCAGTGCTTTAGCTACTTCTATATCACTAATTCTGGTCTCCATGGCGACAAATAAAGTATGTTTCTTACAAGTATCATCCCTGCAGGACGAGGAATAGCTAAACATGCTTCACTACACACCGTAGCTCACCAACGTCAAAATGTAAGCAAACGCCATTGGTGGATCTACACCTAACATCCACTGTAATGATACCAAGTAAAGGACTGTATCTAGTATATTTTTTGGCATTACAACATCTTCCTTTGGTTTTTTTGAATTTATACTATGTTTATAAACTTAGGAAATAAGTTCCTGGACACATGAGGACTTTGAATATGACCAATGTATGATCCTGTAACGACTTGGTATCGGATTGATACCCAAATTTGTGGTATCATCCAAAACTAATGTAAAGCATCCAAACAACAGAAGAATAAGTGATTATTACATGTTAACAGAAGTGTAGATAGAACATGTTAAAAGGGAAAGTAAGCAGATATTAACAGTAAATGAACAAGTAGATTAATAAATCATTTTCTACTGCTTGTCCTTAATAATTTTGACAAAATAATGGAATAATAAGTGACACAATATGTTACTGCATATGTCAGTAGACTAAATTAGGAGTCTTTGTTTGCTTACTTACTACTAAAAGACAAGTTGTCTTGTATGTTCACTATTTTATTTAAGGACAAACTTGCAATAAGAAACATATGTTTAATGTACCGTAAGATTTTTTTGTTAAAATAAAGCCAATAATGCTATTTTTTGTGGTCCCCTTTATTCAGAAAAGTATCGAAAAGTATCAAAATAATTTTGGTACCGGTCCCAAAATATTGGTATCGGGACAACACTACTTTGTACCAAAACAAATACACACAGCAGAGTATACACAAACTTTTTAAAGGTTGAAAGCCAGGATGCCAGTAGGTATGTTTATGACACAAGTTTGATATTGACACGCTGCACTGAAAATAACCTATTGCAGTCAAATACAATGCCTGTGGTGTAGAACTAAAAGAACATGAGACCCTCCGTTCAGGCTGGAGGGTTTATTTGGGCAAAATTACTTTTTTATTTCAGCTAATATCTATTAACTTATAATTCTCCTCTGGGAAAAAAAATACAGAAGACTACTCTTACTAAGCATTATGAACAGCCCACTAAATTTTTTTTCCCCGAGTGATCAATTTGACTCTGATAGGTGTAGCTATTACACAGGACGCTGGTTCACATGTAAACAACAGAGAAAGAAAATGAGTCCTCCAATAAACAGCGGTACTAAGCTAGCAACAGAAGATTAATGTTGACAATTTGGTGTCTTAGTTGTCTAATTTTAAAATCCTTGCCTCATAAGATTAATAAGGGATGTAAAAAAATAAAATGTATCATATACTGCCATGTGTCACGGTGCAACATAAAGTTGGTCGCAACGTGACCCCAAGATGCAGAGACAGTAGGCAATGTGTAGGCCAAATAATTTTAAAGATGGTAAAAACAGGTAGCACCAGTGTGGTGGAGGCAGTGGACCACACGTGTGTTAAAAAACAAAGCAAGCCAAAGCAAAATTAATTGATAATTGAATTTAAGAGGCTGTTCCAACTACGTGTTTACAACGAACAAGGAAGAACTATTAAAAAATATATATTATTAATATCAGGAGGTGAATCATAACTGGCTTAACTATTTATTAAGAGAACGGTTGTAAATAGAAAACATTGTAGCAACAATTTAAAATAGGAAGTGAACATATGTGTAAGGAATTGCTATTAGGTGGAAAAGGGGTAGGATTAAATAAGCTTAGCTTCTTCTTATTCAGGCATGTTGTAAAGACAAATGAAAAATATGTGATGTATCATGTTGAAACTGTATACATGCTCGAAATAAACTTCAACCAACCAATCAAACCGCATACACCGTCTTACTGATGATGTTGGCTAAAGAGGCTTCCTTATTGGCAACCACGAGGAAGCCAGCCCTCAGACCAGGGAATACAAAACAGGAACCAAAGGGAGAGGAACTACAAAATAAGATTGCTGGACAGGAACTGAATAAAAAAAAACAAGTTAAACTCCCAAACTGATAAGGGATTATGACCCTATATATTCAACAATAAAAATAACAGTTTACAGCACACCAGCAATTGGCAACTCATTAAAGACTGACCTGGCAACCATAGTATTGTGTTGAAGGCTCAACACAATAATACTGCAAATGAAGTACTTAAGTCATGAGGAGGTTTCTGAGCAAAATAAGTATAACAAACGTTTTTAAATTATTGCCTGTCATAACGCCTAATAATGTTTCCTTCATTTGCTGTCAAACTGAGCAGAAGTACATACTTCTCATGATTACTGAACAGAAATAAGCCACAATAACAACAATTTTCCCAGCATGACTAAATGAGAACAGGCTAATCTTTGAATGCTCAGAATTCTTGTTTCAATGTCAGTGTTTTATTGACCACAATGATGGTGCATATATAAATTCTGCATGAATGTAGCTCAACAACCTTAGCTCATGTCTTCTTTAGACAACAAATTAGTTGAGACTGAATCAATCTGGTGGTTTCAGCCAAGTATTCCAATTTTGCTTCACATATTTACCTGCTTCAAAGGCACGATTAATCAACACACAATCACACAATTACATGTTATTGTCCGAGTTCTTAATGGTTGTTTAATGGATTATTTTGACATTATATCAGGGGTCTCAAACATGCGCCTCTACTTAACTTCATATTTTATGAAATTGTGGTCTATGCACCCTGGGCGGTTTATAAATTGACATATAATGGCAATATTGAATCCCACTGGAACCTACAATAATGGTGCAAACACAAAACTGACAGCATAACAAACGCAAAGAGGAACTTCTTTGATTGTTTTCACTGCTGGACTCTAGATAGAGGTTCCGCAGCCTCCGTAGCAGAACCTCTAGGTTCTGTAACAGCTTCTTCCCTCAGGCCATAAGACGTTCTTCAACACATCATAATAATCCCCTCAATTACCCCCAAAAATGGATTAACTCGCTGAAATATAAAGACAATATAACATACATCCATAAACGTGGATGCATAGGAAAAAGTGCAATATATTTATCTGTACAGTAATCTATTTATTTATATCTGCACCTTATTGCTCTTTTATCCTGCACTACCATGAGCTAATGCAACAAAATGTTGCTCTTATCTGTACTGTAAAGTTCAAATTTGAATGACAATAAAAAGGGAGTCTAAGTCTAAGTCTAAGTCTTTAAGCAAGCTAAAGTCTCTCTACCATTTTTTTGGGTACTGAACTGTGTCAAAAAAGTTTTTTCATTCAATTTTACACTTAAAAACTTACCATGCCATAGCTCAGGGCCTCTGTAGCGGTTAGTAAACAAAAGTAGTATTGTGATCCTGAAGTGAATACTTTGTGCGGTCCAGCCTCACGCCAACTCTACCCCCAGTCGTACACAGTAAATTGAGTTAC
The DNA here is from genome assembly GCF_033978685.3 of Nerophis lumbriciformis. Taxonomy (NCBI): domain Eukaryota; kingdom Metazoa; phylum Chordata; class Actinopteri; order Syngnathiformes; family Syngnathidae; genus Nerophis; species Nerophis lumbriciformis. Next base: position 15,615,894 of record NC_084548.2, read on the forward strand.
AGACCCCTGCCTTAGATATTTTACATATCAATAACAGTTTATCTTAGTAATGTTAAAAAATGAACATGTTAGATGGTAATTGTTAAGGCCCCGGCCTCATTGATGTTGTAAACTGGCATGTTGTGAAGTGTTTGCGATTCCAAACATGCGCACGACCTCAGGCAGGGTGCAGGTAAGAAGATTATTTACTTTAATACACAAGGCAACTTAATATAAACTGGGTGCTAGCTTAGCGTGGCATGAAGAGAGTGTGAAAAAACAGATGTAGCATGCAACAAACAACAAACAAACTGTCATCTGTAGGCAATTAAGGCCCTGTCTACATTAAGCCGGATAACTCCTTAAACAAATAATTATTTAGCCTAAGCCCTGTGTCAGCCACACTAAACCATCGTTTAAGGTTTCCCTCCTTGGATAATTTTTTACACGGGTAAATGCGCCGTGTATTTCTTCAATCTCCGGCTCTTAGCTTTGTATGGACTCATCGATCATTTACAAAATGAGTTCGGAGAGGAAGTGACGCCAGAAAGACCGCGCCCCACAACGGATGTGACGTCAGAAAGAATGCGCCACAGCCAGTTTCATAACAAGCGGTATCGTAACGCGTGATTGCAGCTATCTCGGATACAACACATCTCAGACGGCAACATAGCAGTTGAGCGACGGTTTTGGATAAGGCCTGGAGGATTGGCAATGAGTGTGTTGTGCATACGTACTAAGTCGCGTTGCGCCGGCGGACGGAGGGGGGGTCTTAAACGGTGGCATTGTGTGTGAACACAGATAAGGTTGGGTGTGATATAGCCTGGATAACCTTAGCCGGCTAAATGTAGAAGGGGCCTTGTAGCGGTAAGGTCCTAAACTATTACTCCTACTGGTTGTCGAATATAACTGAAGCTAGTTCAGACGTGTGCAGCTGGCTAATAATTGATGTCCAGAATTGTGTCCATGTTTAACAAAAATATTTATTAACATACAGCCACGTAAATCAAACTCACTTTGTAACAAAACCGGAACATAAACGGGAGCAAACAAATCATAGCCTGGCACAGTCAAAAACTGTTGCGCCTCCACTCAGCAACACCTGAGCAAGATCCCAACCCCTCCCTAAGTAGACTGGCACTTGGCCTTGAGCAGAAGAGTAAATGGCTCTAACAGGCCTAAGCCAGAGAAAACACCAGAATGTAAAGGGGAGTGATTAGGGGCAGAAACAGGTGAGGACGCTAATCAATAAACAGAGAGCAGGTGCGGCTAATAAGCCACCTAGCAACAAGAAAACGTAACCAAGGGAGCAAACGAGCATTGAAAACAAAACAGGCCAATAAACTCAGGAGAATAATACTTAACACAAACACAGAATCTAACCTGGCGGCGGGACAAATAACAGCGGAAGCCTTCTGGGAGTGGGTTCAGATTGGAGGCCTGCTTGGCATCTCTCCTCTCCATCTCTCCTCTCTACCTCTACCTTGTGTGTGTTTGCAGGACTCGCAGATTCACCTCAATGGGGCTTATCAGCTAGAATCCCCAGGACCTCAGTCTCAGTCTCTGCTCAGCTTCTTTTTTGGACATTTGTTTGCTTTTGACATTTATGCAAGTTTTGTCTGTTTGTTAAACTGTCACAGTCACTTTTGTTATACTAAATATTGTTTTGTGCACATTTTACTTCTGTCTCGTCTCCCCCTTTGTCAATGCAGCCCTGAGCCAACCGGAACATATTTCATGACAAGACAGTTGCAGTATGTGAAGTAAAGATAGTGGCATGCCAGATAGACGTGGTTCTTGTTTTGCGATGTTCTATGTTTTGTGATAAAAAATCATTTTGGACGGTAAATACAAGAGTCCCCCGAGAACTAGATACAGAATACAGTTTGTGCCTCAGCTACACTGAGAAAGGATAACATTGCTTATTAATACTATCTACACGCAAACGCTGCGAAGATCCAAGTCTGCTCGTTCCATCTCAGGAACCGGGATACAAACCGACCTCTTAACATCAAATGGTCTGGAACACCACTTGAGAACTGTACCAACCCTGTCTACCTTGCCGTAACCCTGGACCGCACCCTCTCCTTCAAGGTACACATCAAAAACACCAAACTGAAAGTCAGCTCCAGAAACAACATCTTACGGGAACTGACACATTCCAAATGGGGAGCCACAGCACCCAAACTAAGATGTACTGATTTGGTCCTCTGCTATTACTCGGCGGAGTTATGCATGTCCTGTCTGGGAGAGATCATCCCATGCCAAGAAACGAGACTCAGCGCTAAACAACACCTGCCACTTGATCACTGGTTGCTTGAAGCCTACCAACCTGAACAACCTACATCTCCGCGCTGGCATTGCCCCTGCAGACGTGAGACGGGAAGTTGCCAGCCGAGTAGAGTTCACCAAAGCTACCAGTGATGAACGCCACCTCCTCCATGGACGTGAACCCTCAGCCCAACGTCTGAAGTCAAGAAGAAGCATCCTCAGCAATGTCCAGCCCCTAACAACATCTCGGGAAGGAACCAGACTCCAGCTATGGACACAAAGACTCGAGAGGAGACCCCCCTTCCTATTGACATGAGAAACCCCCCTTCTGAAGACCTGCCCCCCGGGTCGGAAACACCATGGGTCCAGTGGAAGACACTAAACCGCCTGAGAACAGGGTCGGGGCGATCAAAAGCTGCTATGGCCAAATGGGGCTACAAAACCGGCCCAACCACATGCGAATGCGTAGAAGAAGACCATACCATGCAGCACTGCCTTGTCCGTCCTCTGCTACCCAACCAGTGCAGCTAAAAAGATCTCGCAGAGTTCAACGACAATGCAAAGGACTGTGTAAAGAAATGGGAAACCGTCATATAACCACATGCTTCAAAGACACGAAAAGAAGAAGTACATTTTTGCACTTTTCACTCTATCTTCTAAGTGTAAGACTGGCTCTTCTTGCGGCAGTGTGGCCAAAAAAGGTAAGCCATCACAGTGGAAGCAAAAATAAACATCATAAAAAGTGCGAAGAGAGAAAAAACTCATTACTACTACTCATCAGTAAGTATAGAGATCGTATCCTTCAGCATGTTCAAGGATCTTCTGCAATGAAAGCGGCAGAAATAACTAATCAGCGTAATGGCCTCATTATTGAGATGGAAAGGTTGCTCTATCCCAATGAGCCTTATGTTGATTCAGGAGAAGGATAAAAGATTGTTTGAAAGAAGGGAGCAAAAAAGAAGTGTTTCTATGGCCAGTTCGTGCAGTTTAAGGTTTGCACTAATTTGCCGTGGGGGTTAAGGCAGGTGTCGGCAATCCAAATCGTTGAAAGAGCCATATTGGACCAACAATATAAAAAACAAATCTGTCTGGCGCCGCAAAAAATGAAAAGCCGTATATAAGTGTTATAATGAAGGCAACAAATTACATAATTGTCTATATTACCTTATTTTTCGGAGTATAAGTCGCACCTTAGTATAAGTCGCACCTGCCGAAAATGCATAATAAAGAAGGAAAAAAACATTATGCAACTTTCATAAACTATGAAAAAAACTGTGATTTATAGTCCGAAAAATACGGTAGCTATAATAGCCTACTATCAAAATGACTGTGTCGCAGGCTGAAGCAAATCTTTCTTGACAGAAATGTTGAACTTTAAGATTTATTCTACACATTAGAAAACCATTAGTAAATCAGAGGCTACTCAGAAGGTGAGATAACTCCTGGACATTACTGGCTTTTAATGACGAAAAGTATAGATGTGTGTGTCCAAGTTAAAGGAAACGGCAGGCTGTCTTCTTTTAATAGATTTATTACAATCTTTGGCAAACTAGGTAATGTTTGCTGTGGTCTGGAACAACATGGCACACAAACAACTATCTGAAATGTGTCATGAGATATGCAAAACTGAATTATATACAAAGAGGATAAAAGTAAAGGAAATTAAATGAGCTCAAATATACCTGAGGCACAATGATGCAATGTGTACATACAGCTAGCCGAAATAGCATGTTAGCATTGATTAGCTTGCAGTCATGCACTGACCAAATATGCCTGATTAGCACTCCAACAAGTCAATAACATCAACAAAGCGCACCTTTGTGCATTCGCGAGCAGCATGAAACTTTGGGTGGACAAAATGAGACAAAGAAGGAGTGGAAGATTTAACATGCAAACAAACTGTTGCGTCACAGTCCACACTATGGTGAGTTCAAGAACCGTCGAAATTAGTAGGACAAAACGATGTTCACCAAATACTGTCATCATGAAGCATACACACACACACATATTAAACAGTGGGCTTTCTAACAATTGGCAAGGTTTGTGTCAGGTTTGTACTCAAACAAAAAACATACTAAAACAACAAAAAAATGTTTTCCCCCCCATCTTTTTCCATTTTCAATCCGTTTTTTAAAAATGCTCCAGGGAGCCACTAGGGCGGCACTAAAGAGCCGCGGGTTGCTGAACCCCGGGTTAAGGTAAAGATGAAGGTAGTGATGATAAAGTTTTCTGTGTGTAGCGTGAGTTGCTTACAGTAAGTGTTCATTTAGGAAAATGAAATTTCAGTTCTTATGTGTCTTGTACATGTTAAAGAATGGACAACAATAAAGCATCTTGATCTTGATCTTGAGTTCTGACTTAAACTAAAATCTGAATTACTCCGCAATTTAGGAACGGAACTCGTTCAGAACCTGGAGACCACATGTAAATATTTGTGCTTGCGGGCATGAACAAGTTGAAAATATCAGGCTCAAATATTGAAATCAATTGTTATGTTCGAGCACTTCATTTCTGACTCCCTGCAAAACACCAATATGGATTGGGGAAAGTGGACGGCTTCGGCACGCAAAATAGGGGAATGCAGTTATATTAACGAGGTGGGATAAGACGGGCTGAAACGTGTAATAGAAAACAGCTTTGCAGAGACTAATCCGAGCTGTGCCAATTGGAAGATAAAGTGGCGGTGTTTTAGGATGCCTTGCAGCTGTTTGCAGTCCAGTCCAGAGGCCGACACAGTGGGCACGCTCGTTGGCTTGCGGTGTATCAAAACATTTTCCGAGCCAGTATTCACTCTGGGGACTCTTGCTGAATAAATATCAAAAGTTTTCATCAGAAAGACTTGAAGTAAACCAGAGTAGTGTGAGCATACTTGCCAACCCTCCCGGATTTTCCGGGAGACTCCCGAAATTCAGCGCCTCTCCCGAAAACCTCCCGGGACAAATTATCTCCCGAAAATCTCCCGAAATTCAGGCGGACTCAGGTCCCACAATATAAACGGCGTACCTGCCCAATCACGTTATAACTGTAGGATGATCGAGGGCGAGTTCTTGGTTTCTTATGTGGGTTTATTGTTAGGCAGTTTCATTAACGTCCTTCCAGCGCGTTAACAACACACAACAACAGCAGTCACGTTTTCCTCTACCGTAAAGCAGTTTGTCTGCCGTAAACAGCAATGTTGTGACACTCTTAAACAGGACAATACTGCCATCTAGTGCATTTGATGAAAGCACTTGTGTGTGTGCCACACAGCAATGCATAATCAGAAAGGGTGTTCAGCATGGTTAGAAAAATAGTGACAGAGAATAGAACAAGGATGGACAATTCAACCCTTAACTCAACAAGTATATGTGTAAATAAATGAAAACTGAAATTCAAGTATTTCTTGTATTTATATATATATATATATATATATATATATATATATATATATATATATATATATATATATATATATATATATATATGTATGTGTGGGAAAAAAAATCACAAGACTACTTCATCTCTACAGGCCTGTTTCATGAGGGGTTCCCTCAATCATCAGGAGATGATGATTGAGGGAACCCCTCATAAAACAGGCCTGTAGAGATGAAGTAGTCTTGTGATTTTTTTTCCCACACATACATATATTGCGCTCTACTACGGTATCAAGCACTATTTTTTGGATAACCTTACTAAGACATATATATATATATATATATATATATATATATATATATATATATATATATATATATATATATATATATATATATATATATATATATATAATAAAATATATATTTATAGCTAGAATTCACTGAAAGTCAAGTATTTCTTATATATATATACACATATATATATATATATATATATATATATATATATATATATATATGTATGTATATATATATATAGTCAAGTATTTCATATATATATATATATATATATATATATATATATATATATATATATATATATATATATATATATATATATATACATATATATATATATATATATATACATACATATATATATATATATATATACATACATATATATATATATATATATATATATATATATATATATATATATATATATATATATATGAAATACTTGACTTGGTGAATTCTAGCTGTAAATATACTCCTCCCCTCTTAACCACGCCCCCAACCACAACCCCCACCAACCACGCCCACCCCACCTCCCACCTCCCGAAATCGGAGGTCTCAAGGTTGGCAAGTATGAGTGTGAGGCAAAACTCTTTATGTCTTAAATGTCTCGGTTACTGCACGGAACCTTCTTTGTAACGAGCATCGACAAAGAGAGCTTCACCGAGGACCTGCGTGACAACCCAACGCTGCCAAAGATGAAATAATCTGATGTGATGTGACGTTCTCATTTATTCCAAGGCGACAGACTTGAAGGAGCCTGTGGCTTCATTGTATAATATCACTTAACACATCAAAAAATGTCAACAAATTGTACTCATTGCAATTTAAAAGATTAAAAGGCAAGACATCTTGTTCAACGTTTTAGACATTAAAACATGATCGAGAACTAGAATGTCAGTCGGTATACAGCGCAGAACTGTCAAGGAACAATTTCAATCCACATTTCTATTACCATTAGTACCAAGTAGGGTTGTACGGTATACCGGTATTAGTATAGTACCGCGCTACTAATGAATCATATTCGGTAATATACCACTTCTAGAGCGCCCCGTGCCCGCGTCGAAGTCACGTCGTCGTGTCATTGCTGGTTTTGCGAGCAGACGAGCATGTTCGGCGGCACACAATCACGGAGTACTTACAAGCAGACACAGTGTGTAGACAGAAAAGGGAGAACGGACGCATTTTGGCTTCAAAACTAACGACAGAGGTGAAGTTATAACACTGAAACGCCCTCAGGAAGAGGTGCTTTAAGACATGGCTAGCTAGCTAGCGGCTAACGCCCATCCGCCGTCGGCAGTGTTTTAGCTACTTCTAAATCACTAATCCTGGTCTCCATGGTGACAAATTAAGTACGTTTTTTATAAGTATCATCCCTGCAGGACGAGGAATAGCTAAACATGCTTCACTACACACCGTAGCTCACCGGCGTCAAAATGTAAACAAACGCCATGGGTGGATCTACACCTAACATCCACTGTAATGATATCAAGTACAGGCACGTATCTAGTCCATACTACTATGATTATGTTGATATGTTTTGGCATCACAACATCTTTCCATCCATCCATCCATTTTCTACCGGTTGTCCCCTTTCGGGTTTTTTTTTTAAATGTATATTATGTTTATAAACTCAGTAAATATGTCCCTGGACACATGAGGACTTTGAATATGACCAATGTATGATCCTGTAACTACTTGGTATTTAATTGATAACTAAATTTGTGGTATCATCCAAAACTAATGTAAATGATCAAACAACAGAAGAATAAGTGATTATTACATTTTAACAGAAGTGTAGATAGAACATGTTAAAAGAGAAAGTAAGCAGATATTAACAGTAAATGAACAAGTAGATTAATAATTCATTTTCTACCACTTGTCCTTAATAATATTGACAAAATAATAGAATAATAAGTGATACAATATGTTACTGCATATGTCAGCAGACTAATTAGGAGCCTTTGTTTAATTACTTACTACTACATGTCAAGTTGTCTTGTATGTTCACTATTTTATTTAAGGACTTAACTGCAATAAGAAACATATGTTTAATGTACCCTAAGATTTCTTGTTAAAATAAAGCCAATAATGCAATTTTTTTTGTGGTGCCCTTTATTTAGAAAACTACCGAAAAGTCTCAAAATTATTTAAGTACCGGTACCAAAATATTGGTATCGTTACAACACTAGTACCAAGCTCTAAACTCGCTTTTTTGTGTCAATCAGGTAGTTTATGCATAATCTTTTGGTCGCTAACTCCAGCATAAAACAAAGCCTGCATTTAAAGCATTATTAGCCGTGATCACAGCCAAGAAGAGTAACTTGTGGGGTTCCACAAGGCTCGGTATTGGGACCTAATTTATTCATACTTTATTTAAATTACATTTGTTCAGTATCTAATAAATTGAAATGTATTATGTTTACAGATGATACAAATGTATATTGTTTAGGAGAAGACTCGAAGGAAGTGTTGAGGATTTGTAGATGTTGAGTTCATTCAGCTAAAAAAATGGTTTTGTATTAATAAGTTATCATAAAATGATAAGAAAACTAAATGTATGATGTTTAATGATGCAAGGACAAATTGTGAAGCAAAATTAAATCAAGTGGAAATTGATAGAGTATATGAAACTAAATTCTTGGGAATAAAAATTGATCATAAATGATGTTGAAAAGCGCAGATTGAATATATAAAGGGAAACATATCCAAATCCATTACTATTCTTTATAAAGTAAGACACATGCTGAATAAGAAATGTCTGCATATGTTATATTCTTTTTTTTTTTCCATATCCAACATATTGTGTTGAAGTTTGGGGAAATGTTTATAAAACAAACATAAAGCCAATAATTTAACTCCAAAAAAGGGTAATTAGAACAATACACAAAGTGTGCTACTATGAACTTACTAATCCATTATTCATAAGTCCTGTGTTAAAATTTTCAGATATTGTGTTTTTAAAAACAATGGAAATTGTGTTTCGAGTAAAGAACAACAGCCTTTCAGCATGTCTTCTTAGTTTATTTAAATTAAAAGGAGAAAACTATAATTTACGGGGATATGGATTTTTGAAACATGTAAAGTAAGAACGAATATAAAATACAAATGTATTTAAGTTTTAGGAGTTAAATGGTAGAACAAGCTCAGTGACGAGTTGAAGACATGTAGTTCTTTGTTAAGGTTTAAGGAAGCCTTGAAAGGTGAAATAATGGACAATTATAAATTAAAACAGCTCCAAAATAAGTGTTTGATGAGCATTCTTCAACTTTCTCGGTCTTTTTTGCCACTTGTGCCAGCTTTTTGCAACATGTTGCAGGCATCAAATTCCAAATGAGCTAATATTTGCAAAAAATAAAGTTTTCCAGTTCGAAAGTTACATATCTTGTCTTTGCAGTCTATTCAATTGAATATAGGTTGAAAAAGATTAGCAAATCATTGTATTCAGTTTTTATTTAGGATTTACACAACGTGCCAACTTCACTGGTTTTGGGTTTTGTAATAATGTCCCTTAAAGGCCTACTGAAATGAATTTTTTTTTTTATTTAAACGGGGATAGCAGATCCATTCTATGTGTCATACTTGATCATTTCGCGATATTGCCATATTTTTGCTGAAAGGATTTAGTATAGAACGACGACGATAAATTTCGCAACTTTTGGTCGCTGATAAAAAAAAAGCCTTGCCTGTACCGGAAGTAGCGTGACGTCACAAGTTGAAAGTCTCCTCACATTTCCCCATTGTTTACACCAGCAGCGAGAGCGATTGGGACCGAGAAAGCGACGATTACCCCATTAATTTGAGCCAGGATGAAAGATTCGTGGATGAGGAACGTGAGAGTGAAGTATTAGAGTGCAGTGCAGGACGCATCTTTTTTCGCTCTGACCGTAACTTAGGTACAAGGGCTCATTGGTTTCCACACTCTCTCCTTTTTCTATTGTGGATCACGGATTTGTATTTTAAACCCCCTCGGATACTATATCCTCTTGAAAATGAGAGTCGAGAACGCGAAATGGACATTCACAGTGACTTTTATCTCCACGACAATACATCAGTGAAGCACTTTAGCTACGGAGCTAACGTGATAGCATCGGGCTTAATTGCAGATAGAAACAAAAGAAATAAACCCCTGACTGGAAGGATAGACAGAAAATCAACAATACTATTAAACCATGGACCTGTAACTACACGGTTAATGCTTTCCAGCCTGGCGAAGCTTAACAATGCTGTTGCTAACGACGCCATTGAATCTAACTTACCTACGGACCTCGACAGAGCTATGATAAAAACATTAGCTCTCCACCTACGCCAATCCTCATCTGCTCATCAACACCGAAGCTCACCCGCGTTCCAGCGATCGACGGAGCAACGAAGGACTTCACCCGATCATCGATGCGGTCGGCGGCTAGCGTCGGATAGCGCGTCTGCTATCCAAGTCAAAGTCCTCCTGGTTGTGTTGCTGTAGCCAGACGCTAATACGCCGATCGCATCTACAGCTTTCTTCTTTGCAGTCTCCATTGTTCATTAAACAAATTGCAAAAGATTCACCAACACAGATGTCCAGAATACTATAGAATTTTGCGATGAAAACTGAGCTTTTTGCATTGGATACAATGGCGTCCCAATACTTCCGTTTCAACCATCGACGTCACGCGCATACGTCATCATACCTAGACGTTTTTAACTGGAAGTTTCGCAGGAAATTTAAAATTGCACTTTATAAGTTAACCCAGCCGTATTGGCATGTGTTACAATGTTAAGATTTCATCATTGATATATAAACTATCAGACTGCGTGGTTGGTAGTAGTGGGTTTCAGTAGGCCTTTAAAGGGGAACATTATCACCAGACCTATGTAAGCAACAATATATACCTTGATGTTGCAGAAAAAAGACCATATATTTTTTTAGCCGATTTCTGAACTCTAAATGGGTGAATTTTGGCGAATTAAACGCCTTTCTATTATTCGCTCTCTCAACGTGACGTCACATCAGGAAGCAATCCGCCATTTTCTCAAACACATTACAAACACCGAGTCAAATCAGCTCTGTTATTTTCCGTTTTTTCGACTGTTTTCCGTACCTTGGAGACATCATGCCTCATCGGTGTGTTGTCGGAGGGTGTAACAACACGAACAGAGACGGATTCAAGTTGCACCAGTGGCCCAAAGATGCGAAAGTGGCAAGAAATTGGACGTTTGTTCCGCACACTTTACCGACGAAAGCTATGCTACGACAGAGATGGCAAGAATGTGTGGATATCCTGCGACACTCAAAGCAGATGCATTTCCAACTGGACTGGACAGATCAGCTTTTAGGAAAAGAGAGCGGATGAGGGTATGTCTACAGAATATATTAATTGATGAAAACTGGGCTGTCTGCACTCTCAAAGTGCATGTTGTTGCCAAATGTATTTCATATGCTGTAAAACTAGTTCATAGTTGTTAGTTTCCTTTAATGCCAAACAAACACATACCAATCGTTGGTTAGAAGGCGATCGCTGAATTTGTCCTCGCTTTCTTCCGTGTCGTTGGCTGTCGTGTCGTTTTCGTCGGTTTCGCTTGCATACGGTTCAAACCGATATGGCTCAATAGCTTCAGTTTCTTCTTCAATTTCATTTTCGCTACCTGCCTCCACACTACAACCATCCGTTTCAATACATGCGTAATCTGTTGAATTGCTTAAGCCGCTGAAATCCGAGTCTGAATCCGAGCTAATGTCGCTATTCCTTGCTGTTCTATCTGCCATGTTTGTTTGTATTGGCATCACTATGTGACGTCACAGGAAAATGGACGGGTGTATATAACGATGGTTAAAATCAGGCACTTTGAAGCTTTTTTTAGGGATATTGCGTGATGGGTAAAATTTTGAAAAAAACTTTGAAAAATAAAATAAGCCACTGGGATTTTTAATGGTTTCAACCCTTCTGAAATTGTGATAATGTTTCCCTTTAAGAAGCTATAATAAAATTACAGCTAAAATGTGAGAGTGAGTGTCATTTTTGTGGGATACTGTTTTGACAAATCCATGAAAAGAAGCAGAGTCTTCTATTATTGTTCTTTTTATAGGGCTGGAAACAAGTGTCAGGAAGACACACTGAACTCGATGTAATTAAGTGGGATTTGAGTCCGCCGGTGAAGTTTTCAGACTTCTCAATGCAAAGTAATGACATTTGACATTAATAAAACAAATTTAAAAAATCCAATGAATGTTCACTCCCCGATCGTGTCTCTGTAGTGGACCTCAGAAGAACCTTCCATAGATTATGGTAATTTTTACTCCTATTTCCATTTCCTCCTCCTAATTAATGCACCACACATATCAAATCCATCTCGCAGTATTAATTGAAAAATGTCAATCATATTTCTGCTCAATTCTCCCATTCTTGCCGTGTGCGTGACCAAGTCCACATGAAGTGTCTTGAATTTAAATGTTAATCAAAGTAAGCTGCGAAGAACCCTTTGCAAGCCGTGGGAGACTGCTCGCGCACCCTTTTTTTTTTTGATAATGAATGCTGTCACCTTCAAAGGGAGGTCACCCTGCAGCTAAACAGCTGACAACAGATTCTGCAGAAGGATTTTTACAGGGTCCTTTAGTCTTAAAAAATGATTTGTTAATGCTGAGACTGACATTAGCATGGTGTAAGCAAAAGTAAACAGGTTGAAGCGTAAGACCCTGTCTACATTAAGCCGGATAACCCCTCAAACGAATAATTATTTAGCCTAACCCCCATTTCGGCCACACTAAACCATCGTTTAAGGTCCCCCTCCTTGGAAATGTTTTTACACGGGTAAGTGCGCTGTCTATTTCTTGAATCTCCAGCTCTTAGCTTTGTATGAACTCATTGATCGATTACAAACTGAGTTTGGAGAGGATGTGACGTCAGAAAGAACGCGCCACAGGCAGCTTCATAATAAAGCGGTTTCGTAACTCGGAGCTAACCACTGGAAATATGGAGGCGAGTCATCCAGTCTGTACAGGCGCTTGTGGAAATCACACCATGAATACCTTAAGAGAAAGCGATTGCAGCTATTTGGGATACAACACTTCTCAGACGGCAAGAGAACTTTCCAATGTCCAGGTCAGCTGTGATTCCACTCACCGAAAAACTTTGTCCATTTGTCCCACCCGCCTCTCACAGCATCTTCCCTATCTGAATCGCTCCCACTGCCCTCTAGTCCTTCACTCTCACTTTCCTCATCCACGAATCTTTCATCCTCGCTCAAATTAATGGGGAAATCGTCGCTTTCTCTGTCCGAATCGCTCTCGCTGCTGTTGGCCATGATTGTAAACAATGTGCAGATGTGAGGAGCTCCACAACCTGTGACGTCACGTGCATATCGTCTGCTACTTCCGGTACAGGCAAGGCTTTTTTATCAGCGACCAAAAGTTGCGAACTTTATCGTCGATGTTCTCTACTAAATCCTTTCAGCAAAAATAAGGCAATATCGCGAAATGATCAAGTATGACACATAGAATAGACCTGCTATCCCCGTTTAAATAAGAAAATCACATTTCAGTAGGCCTTTAAGTGTCTGACAAGCAAATGTGAGTAAACTCTGGGTAAGATTGGTTGAAAAAGCCAAGACAAGTTTATTAATAGAGCACACTTGGTATGATAGGCAATTTGAATTGCTTTACAGATGTATAACATTACAAGAAGGAAAATACAAATCAAAAATAAAAATAAAATCATTAAATTAATCCTGAATTAAATTAACATCAAAGATTGTAGGTAAAATACTTGCAGTTGTAATATGCACAATTAAATAAATGCATTTTGAACATTGCCAAAGTTGAGGCCTGTCTCCCATCTTCTGGAAGTCTTTTAGGATTTTAGCACTATCACAATGATTAGACCTGACTCTGGGCACCAGCAGGAAATCACTCCCTGAGGTTCTCAGAACCTGAGATGGTTCATATGGTTCTAACATCCCAGAGACATATTTTTAAAGTCTATTCTCTGAGCAACAGGAAGCCAGTGCAGTGACCTGACCATAGGGATGATGCTCGAACCCGGTTTTCCCCGTTGTTTGATAAGAAAAGAACTGAGTCCGCGGACTCGAATCCCTTTTTGAGAACCGGTACCCGTTATTGAGACCACTATAGTAAAGAAAAAGAGTTGGTTCTTTATTCGAATCCCTGGGAACGAATCCGTCCTGACAAGAATTGCCCCGTGTGACATCACAAGAAATGACGTCAGCTCAGTCATTTGTCACGGTGGGGTGCAGCGTTCTGCGGTTCGTTCTCCCGGGACGCAAATCGGACGGCTCCGGACGAAAGCGTACAGGTAGGAGATGATTTATTTCTCATAAATCATACACATTACAACAGACAGGAACGAAACAAAAGGAAAGTGTGCCGTTCGCACGAGAAGCTAAAGCAAAAACTTACTTAGCACAGGAATACTAGAAGCTAAGGTAACTTTAGCACAGGAATCATGCGCTCGAAAACCAGAATGCCAACGCAACTGTTACAAATGCAAACAATGAAGCCATGACGAGTGACCGGAAAAGGCAGGCTTAAATAGAGTCTCTGACGAGCAACAGGTGCGCGTACAAGGCAGGTGAAAATCATAAGTAACCATGGTGACTAAAACAAACCCCCGAAGTGCACAAAACAACCAGGGAAGTCCAAAACTAACAGAACATAACTAAACAAAACATGATCCGACCACGGATCATGACATCATTAGGCATCACTAGTGCTTTCTTTATTTCTGTAGTTTATTTGGAACATGAACACACTTACAGTATAATACATCACAGTTTCATATCATTTCACTTTGCAGGAGTAGGAAGAAGTAAAGCTTATTTAATCCTACCCCTTTCCCACTTCATAGCGTTTACAAATATATACATCATTTACTGACCTTTTTAATAATAAAATATCTGTGAATTAGTATATACAACAGTTTTGTAATATATAATTAATTAATTCAGTCATTAATAATATACTGAGATGAAGAATATCTTATTTTCAAAAAAGGTTGAAAGTAGAGATGTCCGATATTATCGGCCGATAAATGCTTTAAAATGTAATATCAGAAAATATCGATATCGTTTTTTTTATTATCGGTATCGTTTTTTTTATTTGTATTAAATCAACATAACATCAACACAAGATACACTTACAATTAGTGCACCAACCCAAAAAACCTCACTCCCCCATTTACACTCATTCACACTCATTCACACAAAAGGGTTGTTTCTTTCTGTTATTAATATTCCGGTTCCTACATTATATATCAATATATATCAATACAGTCTGCAGGGATACAGTCCGTAAGCACACGTGATTGTGCGTGCTGCTGGTCCACTAATTGTACTAACCTTTAACAGTTAATTTTACTCATTTTCATTAATTACTAGTTTCTTTGTAACTGTTTTTATATTGTTTTACTTTCTTTTTTATTCAAGAAAATGTTTTTAATTTATTTATCTTATTTAATTTTATTAATTTTTTAAAAAAGGACCTTATCTTCACCAGTGTTGGGACTAACGCGTTACAAAGTAAGTACTGTAACGCCGTTAGTTTCGGCGGTAACTAGTAATCTAACGCGTTATTTTTTTATATTCAGTAACTCAGTTACCGTTACTACGTGATGCGTTACTGCGTTATTTTACGTTACTTTTTATGTAGTATAAAGTTGCTGTGCTGTGTCATCGTTCTGATTCTTCTTGTGTCACAAGCCGGAGAAGAGAGAGAGACATGCGCTCTGTGTGGGTGTGTCTGAGTGTGAGTGTGGGGAGCGAGGGGGGGGCGTGTCTGATCATGGCGGAGCCAGAAGTCGAGTTTGCTAACATGGAGATATTTTCACTACTTTTCTTTTGTCGAGCACAAAGAAAATAACATTTTAGTTAAATGTAAATTGTGCTTTGGATCAAAGATGCCATCTACTGCCCAAAACAGCAATTCAAATCTGCTGAAACAAGCTACATAGCAACATGCTTCGACGAAGCTAGTAAAGAGAGACAGAGACTCTGATGCCACTTCACCTCCACCACCACCACCATTCACCGCTGAAGGTACACACTCTGTCAATCAATGTTCCCTCTAATTGTTCATGTGTGAGCAAATGCAAAAAGTCCCTGAGCATTGAGTGGAGTCCATGTGAGCAACTTTAGACGTGCACACTGTGGCTACACCAGCAGCACACCTGTCCCAAACCTCACTAAATAACAACTTACATCTCCATCCATCCATCCATTTTCTACCGCTTGTCCCTTTCGGGGTCGCTGGAGCCTATCTCAGCTGCATTCGGGCGGAAGGCAGGGTACACCCTGGACAAGTCCCCACCTCATCACAGGGCCAACACAGATAGACAGACAACATTCTCTTATTATTATAATAAAATGACAGCAGTCATTTCCATTTCTAATATAAGTGTTTAGGCCCACTTATAATGACAATAACAAAAAATATTGTTTTTCATGAACTGTGTACTTGTATTGTTTGTCTGGGTGGAGGTCCTGCTTTGGAAATAATTTGTACCCCTTTCAGACATTGCATTTAGTTCCCATTAAAACATTCACATGTTGCACAATGAGATGTAAGCAGGGGATCATGTGTACTTTCCTGCAACTTCCTGTTTGTAAAAAATATATTTTTATTAGTATTTATTTAATATACTAACAGCATTTAATGATTAATATTTATAAATTAAGATTCCTAATAAATGACACTAGAATAAGCACACATTTGATTGGTAAATCATAGTGTAACGACCTGGAATGACACTTTATGTGTGGTGTTGGAGTTGTCCGACTTTTTGTGTGGCTGTAAACGCATCACTGGCTAAGTGCCATATGTGCAAGTGTTGGCGCACGTGAGAGAGCGAGCGGCTGCTGTTGATATAACAAAGTTGCTTTTGGTCTGGTTTGTACTGCAGAAAATGACCAGTTTTGCTAGATATCATTTTTTTTACTAATGTTTTGGTGATGTGTTTATGGCCGACAGTAAAGAGTTTTGCTCAGTAAAGTGATGGATGGAATTCATGTCCTCAAAGCGTCTCGACAGACGTTACAATATTTGAACAATGATGACGAAAACAGTTTTCTCTGTCGTGTCCGTGTCGTGTCGAAAATTGTTATGCGCTTATTTTTTTATTTGATTTTGTGCATGGCATAGATTTGCCGTGCGCAGAGGACGCTTGAGCAGTGCGCAATTGCACATGCGCGCTCCTGAGAGGGAACGTTGCTGTCAATTCTCTTATATACTCTTTCATTCTAGACTTCTAGAGTGTTTGATTATCACATCACTCTAAATGTACAGACTATAAAGTTCACAAACATAAAGAGGGATTCTAGTGGGCCAGGCCAATCTTTCCTTATCTCTAAACTAAAACTGGGGAAATGTGTAGTGTTCTGGGTTTCAGACATGATTTTGTATAAGAATTACTTGAGGAAGAAAATGCCTGGTTAGACTTTGTGTATGTAGTGTGTGCCTTTCTTGGTTTACATCTATGCTGTTATTATGCTGTTTGTTACTTATGTATGTTATGTTGCAGCTATTTAAAATAGTTTTGTCAATTTGTTCTGGCCAGAAACAAATTGGCCTTTGTAACATATCTTTGTCTTTGTGTGTTGTATGTAGACCACATGGCTTAGCAGAGTTGAGTGATGCAAATGCATGTCAAGTTGATCAACAGATTGTATTATTCTCCAGTGCAATAACAGTACTGAAATGAAGGCTAAAAGGGCATTAATTGGAGCTTTTAAAAAGAAAAGAAAAAAGAAGTAACTAAATAGTTACTTTTCACAGTAACGCATTACTTTTTGGTGTAAGTAACTGAGTTAGTAACTGAGTTACTTTTGAAATGAAGTAACTAGTAACTGTAACTAGTTACTGCTTTTCAGTAACTAACCCAACACTGATCTTCACCATACCTGGTTGTCCAAATTAGGCATAATATTGTGTTAATTCCACGACTGTATATATCGGTATCGGTTGATATCGGTATCGGTAATTAAAGAGTTGGACAATATCGGAATATCGGATATCGGCAAAAAGCCATTATCGGACATCCCTAGTTGAAAGTATTTCTCATAATTCTTCTTCTTTGTACTTTGTAAGCACTATTCATTTGAACAACCTCTTAGACTGGATCATATCAGTACAATGTTTAACTTCTTTACTTAATCCATTCCATCATTTAATTCCACATTATTTTAGCTGTTTGCAATTTTAATATGTGTGACTCAATAAATCAAGTGTTTGTATGTTCTCTATATCCAACATTATGTATCAGTCTTATTGATCTTTTTTGTAACACGGTTAACAAATGTAGCGCACATTTGTAGTTATTTCCCTACATTTCTGCACAATAACTCAGATATGGTAATACTATAGTAGCGGGCAATAGAGAATGTGAAGTGATTTGTTAAACCAAATGTGTGTTTTTTTCCATATACAACAACCTATCTGGACTCGATAAGAGAATCGATAAGGAATCGGTTCGATAAGAGGATTCGATAATAGGCTCGAACTCGATAATTTCTTATCAAACATCATCCCTACCTGACCACTGGACTAATACGGTCGTAATTCCTGGTCCTAGTCAGGAATCGAACAGCAGCATTCTAGATGCACTGCAGCTGCTCTACAACTCATTTAGAGAGCCCAGTGAGAAGGTCGTAACAGTAGTCTAACATGTGGGAGACAAAGGCACGGATTAGTCTCTGTAGGTCCGCTTTAGAAACTATTCCTTTGATTTTGGCAATGCTTTTTGAGTGATAAGAAGCTGTTGATGGTATTGATTTAATGTGGCTGTTAAAGTTAAAGTCTGAATCCATAATTACCCCTAGATTTCTTACCTGATTATTAGGTTTCAGAGGGAGTCTGAAGGTGACAGAGAACATTTAGTTTAGCTAAAGAAAATTGTTTTGCATCCACAAACTGGCCGACGTTCACCTGCCATCAGTGACACATAGATCTGAGTGTCATCTGCATAGTGGTGGTAGGAAAAAGTAAACAAAAACGTCTTTGCAGCAACTAATTATCAATAAGTCATTGTCTTTTTGTCTAACGATTATAAACATTTGACGGTCCACATGTACAGTATGATAGCATGTCTTTCAAAGCAGTTTGAGCATCACAAATACAATTTAAAAAATTCGAAACATCGTTTCAAGTTGTTTTTTTTCTGTGTGGAAAGTTGGTCAGATCCAATCTAGACCTTGATGGTATGTGGATAAGAAAACAATCTTTTTTTACCTACATGACTGCAGTCAAGACGGAATGCACCCTGTCAATACGAGACATTTAAATACACCAATTAATGCATGGACAATAAAATATCCTCTAAATGTGGTATTTTAGAGACACAATGTACATTTAATAAGACAAAATTGACTTTTTCTGTGACAATTATTGGTACTTTAACTTTAACTTTTTCTTCAAAATTATTGACACGCATAACTCAAGAAAAATCGCTGTCCCCCATTGTTGTCTTTTGCAGCTCTTTTGTGTTACCCTATATGTGTCACATTGCTATGATGTCGCACAATTTGCACAGCTAACACAAGCCACCCTACTCACCAGGCAGTGGATTTTTCTCATATGCATTAACCATAAAACACAATCACAACAATGTTGCAAGTGTAATGATCAAAACTTTAGATCATGGCTGGATCGCAGCCTGGATCAGGTTTTATCCGGCCCACGGGATGAGTTTGCTAAGTATTAAAATGAGCCGAAATTTTTGAACGAAATAAATTGCTTTTCTAAATGTGTCCACTAGATGTCGCCATAGCAATTATTTGCATCTTTGTAGATTATACTACATATGTAAAAAAAAAAATAAACCACATGATGTTAGTGCACCAGTCAAACAAAATGAGCAAACTACATAAATAACATGCTGTAATTTGATTTTGATATTATTTTTTAATCTTGATGGATTGAAAATGAACAACAATGAGTTGACTGATTATCACATAATTTATTCAGAAGGTATAAATAACAACAAATAAAGTATATATACAATTAACCGCAACAGGTAAGTGTAAAAAAAAAACCAACAACATTATGATTTGTACATTTTCAGAATGTGCTTGTTCTATTTTTAAACAAAGAAAACAATCTGAAGTTGTCTTTATTTTTAAGTTATCGTGCCGTGATTTTACCGGTCCGGCCTACTTGGGAGTAGATTTTTCTCCATGTGACCCCCGATCTAAAATGAGTTTGACTGCTTCAGATTGTCATTCAACGACAATATCGCATATTTTGATCATAATATTATATAAATTAAAAAGATGTTGACAGAGGATGAAATCAGTTTAACAAGAAATTACTTGGACTTAGACCTAGACTTAGAGAAACTTTATTGATCAACAAGGGAAATTTTTCCACACAGTAGCTCAGTTTCAAAGGATGGAAAGGGTAAGTATAGAAAGCATAATGCAGGTATTAAGTAGACTAAAAATGTACCATAGTAGCAATATAAAATATAACATATGCCGTATGTTATATTTACATATTAAATATACATTATATGATATATAATGATATATTATATTGTATTTTTTTAAATATATACAATATATAACAAATCCCAATTACCATGTACAGTATTACAGTATATGTAGACAAACTTTATTGATCCACAAGGGAGATGGTTCCACACAGTAGCTCAGTTTCAAAGGCTGGAAAGTGTAAGGATGGAAAGGATAATGCAGGTATTAAGTAGACTAAAAATGTACCATAGTAGCAATATAAAATATAACCATCCATCTCCTACGGCTTATTCCCTTCGGGGTCGCGGGGGGCGCTGGGCTGGAGCCTATCTCAGCTACAATCGGGCGGAAGGCGGAGTACACCCTGGACAAGTCGCCACCTCACAGCAGATAAAATATAACATATATGTAATATTTACATATTAAATATACAGTATATAATACATACTGATAAATTATATTATATTTAAAAAAAATACAATATATAACAAATCCCAATTATCATGTACAATATCACAGTATATGTAACAGATGCAGCAAAAATATAAAATACAAAAACAATAAAAATAAAACATTAAAAAATAATAAAACATTTTAAATTAAAAAAAGGGCAGCATAAAATAGAGAGTAGATCCAGCAGAAAATATACATTAAAAACAAAGAGAGGTAGCTATTATAGAAGCGGTCAGGTAATAGACAAATATCATCTATTGCTGTATGGCGAGTGATTATACAGCTGGATGGATACCTTGAGATATTATTCCACATATTACCTTGTACATTGAAACGGTGATTGTATTGGGTTTAGTGTGGCAACGCTAATAAATGCAAAGATGGAGAGATGCACGAGGAGACAAGCAATGAAGCAGGAAACCTAGTAATAGGTAAAAAAAAATATTGCAAATATTGATTGATGATACAACACAGTGCATATATCCCCGGGGATATTAAATCTCCTCTCCCTGTGCTCCAAGCTGAGGTCTGGATGTAACGGCGCAGACCAAAAGAGACAGCTCCAGCTGCTTCCAGCATGCCAGATTGTCCCGCGTCGCACAATTTGTGCCTTCTCGCGCCAAATAGTCAGACACTTGGCAATATTACCTTAATCCAAATGTGTTCCCCCGAGAGGGACACCCAATCAAACTCACTTGTCTGCTGCAATCAAAATCATGTTGCACTAAACAGCGTTACACACGCTCACAGGCCTACGGCACCACAATCTTCTCTAGAAGCCAGCATATGTGCAAAAAAAACTAACAAAAATAGGATTTGCAAAGAGATTATTTCAGAAATTTGACGTATTCCAGCAAAGCCCAAGCATAGTTTAAAGGCGTACCTACTGTTGAAATGGAATATTTATAGATGCAGATTTAGTGCATGTCTGTGAATATGCAAAACTGATCTGACTGATGTCCAGTTATCCAGCTGATCAGCAAATTTGTCACCATGGTCAAAGCAAAAGGTGTTTTTTTTTTCCATTTCTGTTTTAAATGATAGAAAGTGCTTGGTCATATCATGCCTCAGGGGCAGAGAGCGATGTTGCCGCTAAAGAGTGTGTTTATTATTCATGTTTAGGGGGAGTCAAAGTTATCTGAAAGACAGAAAGTGAGTCAGTCATATGATGAACATACATCAGGGATTAGGTACATTTATTATTATTAGCCTTTATTTAACCAGGTAAAATCCCATTGAGATCAAAGATCTCTTTTCCAAGGGAGACCTGGCCAAGAGGGCAGCAGCAAGGTTACATTAAAAACAGTAAACAAATACATAAAACATCACATTTACAACATTAAAACTTGCTCACATGACACATGTGCGTACAGACAAGGTAGACTGCAGTCCTTTCACAGAAGCTTTAAACTCATTCAACGTAACAAGGGTTTGAAGTTTAATGTTCGATTGTAGGTTATTCCAAGCCTTCGGTGCTGAAAACCTAAATGCTTTCTTGCCCAGTTCAGTTCTTACTTTGGGGACGACAAATTGCAGAACATTCATTGAACGAAGATTGTGACTTCCTTGTTTCTTTGTTAAAAGACAAGACAGATAAGATGGAGTGATACCCAGAATGGTTTTGTAGATGAAAACATACCAATGATTGAGACGTCGAGCACATAAAAATGTCCAGTTAACCATTGAGTATAACACACAATGGTGAGTAAGGGGAGCGCAGTTGGTGATAATCTCAGTGCCCCGTGCTACACACTATCCAGCTTGTGGAGACAACCAGCAGTAGCATTCATGTACAACACATCTCCATAGTCAATAACAGGTAAAAAGGTTGTTTCCACCAATTTCTGTTTCACAGTAAAAGAAAAGCAAGACTTGTTTCTATAATAAAATCCCAGTAAAAGTTTCAGGTTTTTTTACAACATACTGAATGTGCTCCTTAAAACTCAAGTGGTCATCAATTAAAAATCCTAAATATTTAAAAGCAGATACTAACATAATTTGTTGCCCATTTCTTGTTAAAATGTTCTCACACAGTGATGATCTTACAGTTTGTGATGTGGTAAAGAGCATACACTTTGTTTTCTCTGCATTTAAAACCAGTTGAAGATAGCAAAGTTGTTCTTGTACTCTGTCAAATGCATGTTGTAGATGTTTAAAAGCCTCAGCAAGAGTGGGTGCTGTGCAGTATATGACAGTATCATCAGCATAGAAATGGAAAGTTGAGTTCGGAATATTCTGTCCAAGATTATTTATGTAAATAGTGAATAATAAGGGGCCCAACACAGAACCTTGAGGGACACCCTTTTTCACTTGCAGTACGTCCGAGGAGGAACCTTCTATCTGAACAGCCTGAGTTCTTCTTGTGAGGTAATTTGCAAACCATCCAACTGCTTGCTGAGAAAAACCAATAGCTGAAAGACGTTTGATTAAAATGACATGATCAACGGTATCAAATGCCTTTGAAAAGTCAATAAAGAGGGACAGACAGCACTGCTTCTTGTCAAGAGCTTCAGTTACATCATTTATAAACTTCATAGCAGCAGTAACAGTACTGTGATTTCTACGAAAACCTGATTGAAATGGTGACAGAATAAAATTGGTGTCCAAAAAGTCTTTTATCTGTTCACTGATAAGGGATTCAAGCACTTTTGCCAGAACATGTGCAGATTAACTGTATCAAACTTTTTTTCCCCACACAAAGACAAAGACCCCTCTTCTCATTGGTTGGAAGACATTTGTGTCTGGCAACTCTGGATCATTGGAGTGGTTTTTAATAGAGTACTGATGTGGGATCTGAGCCGAGGATGTTGTTGTGGCTTGTGCAGCCCTTTGAGACACTCGTGATTTAATCAATTTAAACTATTATACAAACATCGGGTTTGGTTCAAATATAGAGATGAGGGTCTTTAAATTGACCTGCTGTTGTAATCTGTCTCAAAATGTTTACATGTGCTCAATGTTTCCTTACCAATATTGCTATGTTGTATATTACCATTGTTGCTATGTTCATTCTTCCTACATTGTTGGTAAAAATTACTGTTACAGTGTAATAATGATTGTTACCTGTGGTAATGTCCCCATGACACAACATTTGTATTATAATCCTTAAACAAAGTAACAGTGAAACTCAATGTACAAACCCCGTTTCCATATGAGTTGGGAAATTGTGTTAGATGTAAATATAAACGGAATACAATGATTTGCAAATCATTTTCAACCCATATTCAATTGAATGCACAACAAAGACAACATATTTGATGTTCAATCTCATAAACTTATTTTTTTTTTTGCAAATAATCATTAACTTTAGAATTTGATGCCAGCAACACGTGACAAAGAAGTTGGGAAAGGTGGCAATACATACTGATAAAGTTGAGGAATGCTCATCAAACACTTATTTGGAACATCCCACAGGTGAAAAGGCAAATTTGGAACAGGTGGGTGCCATGATTGAGTATAAAAGTAGATTCCATGAAATGCTCAGTCATTCACAAACAAGGATGGGGCGAGGGTCACCACTTTGTCAACAAATGTGTGAGCAAATTGTTGAACAGTTTAAGAAAAACCTTTCTCAACCAGCTATTGCAAGGAATTTAGGGATTTCACCATCTACGGTCCGTAATATCATCAAAGGGTTCAGAGTATCTGGAGAAATCACTGCACGTAAGCAACTAAGCCTGTGACCTTCGATCCCTCAGGCTGTACTGCATCTACAAGTCACATCAGTGTGTAAAGGATATCACCACATGGGCTCAGGAACACTTCAGAAACCCACTGTCAGTAACTACAGTTGGTCGCTACATCTGTAAATGCAAGTTAAAACTCTCCTATGCAAGGCCAAAACCGTTTATCAACAACACCCAGAAATGCAATCGGCTTCGCTGGGCCTGAGCTCATCTAAGATGGACTGATACAAAGTGGAAAAGTGTTCTGTGGTCTGACGAGTCCACATTTCAAATTGTTTTTGGAAACTGTGGAAGTCGTGTCCTCCGGACCAAAGAGGAAAAGAACCATCCGGATTGTTATAGGCGCAAAGTTGAAAAGCCAGCATCTGTGATGGTATGGGGGTGTATTAGTGCCCAAGACATGGGTAACTTACACATCTGTGAAGGCGCCATTAATGCTGAAAGGTACATACAGGTTTTGGAGCAACATAGGATGCCATCCAAGTAACGTTACCATGGACGCCCCTGCTTATTTCAGCAAGACAATGTCAAGCCACGTGTTACATCAACGTGGCTTCATAATAAAAGAGTGCGGGTACTAGACTGGCCTGCCTGTAGTCCAGACCTGTCTCCCATTGAACATGTGTGGCGCATTATGAAGCCTACAATACCACAACGGAGACCCCCGGACTGTTGAACAACTTAAGCTGTACATCAAGCAAGAATGGGAAAGAATTCCACCTGAGAAGCTTAAAAAATGTGTCTCCTCAGTTCCCAAACATTTACTGAGTGTTGTTAAAAGGAAAGGCCATGTAATACAGTGGTGAACATGCCCTTTCCCAACTACTTTGGCACGTGTTGCAGCCATGAAATTCTAAGTTAATTATTATTTGCAAAAAAAAAATAAAGTTTATGAGTTTGAACATCAAATATCTTGTCTTTGTAGTGCATTCAACTGAATATGGGTTGAAAGGGATTTGCAAATCATTGTATTCCATTTATTTACATCTAACACAATTTCCCAACTCATATGGAAACGGGGTTTGTAGGTAACAATAATGGATACATATGGATGTTCTCATTCATCCAGGTCATTGTATTCTCAGGGCAGTCAATCGATTGAACTGGACTGTTCAGTTTGTCTTTCAGATCTATAGTCTTAGATTGGATTGGTCAGATCTGATCAATTCATCAATAGTAGTAACATTAGGGTAACAAAACGGTAACAACAGTTGATTTTGTATTAAAACATAACAGAAAGTTTGTCGCATGATTAGTTTGGCTCAGTTTTTACACCAGATGCTCTGCCGGACTCTAACATGCAAACTCCTCACAGAGATGCCCAAACTCGATTACCGTGTGGCTAATAAGAAACATCAATTTGTACATTAACAATTCAAACCGTAAAAACTGTTACTGTTGCATTAGTCTGCATTGTTGCCCATCCATCCATTTTCTATCGCTTGTCCCTTTCGGGGACTATCCCTGCTGCACTCGGGGAAAAGGCAGAGTGCACCCTGGACAAGTCACTCACCTAATTGCAGGACCAACACAGATAGACAACATTCACACTCACATTCACACACCAGGGCCAATTCTAGTGACACCGGTCAGCCTATCCCCAGGTGCTTGTCCAACCGGAGTGCCTGAAGAGATTGGGGAGAACAATTCAACCTCCTGACAGAAAGACTCCGAGCCAGGGAATCGAACCCTGGATCTTTTCGCTGCTCTGAATTAAAAAAATAAACATTGTAAACTAGCTCAGCAGATTCATGTTTCGATATTTTGTTTTCTTACTGTACCTAAAAATGACGAGCCATGACAACAACAGACGAGGTACATACCAAACGGTGATAACAGCATACCGTTACTGTCATGACTTGGTCCTGGGGTTTAGTTTTTCTAGAAGGCAACGGAAAGTTGGCTCGGGCGAGACGGGAATGTGAGAACATATTTATTTAAACTTATCAAAAAAAGTACAAACGAAAAGCGCGCACAATGGCGGAGAAACAACTTGGCTATGAAAACAAATACTTGCACAAAGGCAGAAACTATGAACAACAAAAAAACACTAACTGTGGCATTAATAAACAAAACTTACTTGGCATGGACAAAAGGAGCAGCGTGAACGATGGACATGAAAAAAGTGTCAGAAATGTGCAGAGCATAAATGTCACCAGACAGACAAACTGAAAACAATGAACTTAAATACTACAGACATGATTAACGAAAACAGGTGCGTGACTCAAAACGTGAAACATGTGCGTGACGTGACAGGTGAAAACTAATGGGTTGCTATGGTGACAAACAAGAGTGCACAATGAGTCCAAACGTGGAACAGGTGAAACTAATGGGTAATCATGGAAACAAGACAAGGGAGTGAAAAGCCAGAAACTAAAGAGTCCAATAACTAAACAAAA
This sequence comes from Nerophis lumbriciformis, assembly GCF_033978685.3. Lineage (NCBI taxonomy): Eukaryota > Metazoa > Chordata > Actinopteri > Syngnathiformes > Syngnathidae > Nerophis > Nerophis lumbriciformis. The sequence goes on from NC_084548.2 coordinate 15,642,789, forward strand.
CATGACTAAAACAAAACATGATCACACAGACATGACAGTTACAGACTATCTGAACTATGCAGTACAGTTATATGCGGAGGTTTGGGGTCTTTACGGCACTTTCCGATGCCCAATATTGGCTTGACTTTGATTCACTGACCTTTATGTGAATTTCTGGCAGAACATGGAGGACTTCTTCCAAGAAGGTTGAATCTCCAAGCTGCATTTTAATATTGGACTGATGGATGGAGAGCTGACTTTCCTTGAACACCACATTTATATAGTCCTCTCTCCATCTCTTATAGATCTTCTTTCGTCTAAGATACACCGGGGAAATTGAATCATAATCACTGTCGGCTGCGCCGCAAGATAAGCTTTTATTTATTAAAGTGTTACGGCAGAATGACTTTTTTTGATCCCTTGAGACCAAGGGGCTTATTTCATGTGTATGGATATTCTTATCTTAACAGAATGTTCCAGTGATCAGACAAGTTTGCCTTACTTGGTGGAAGACACCGTCAGATTTATAAATGTGATGTTAATATTTCAAATCACATTTACAATGCTGACACCATGTTCTATCATTCGAAGAAAACTGGATGCTGAGGGCTTTAATGCGATTGTTTTTTCTCACGGATGTATAAAACAAATGAGGGTTGGGCGGCACATGGAAATAATTGCCAAGAAAAAACAACAACATTTGATGTTTAATGTTCCATGAAAGAAAATAAAGAAAACACACACAATATGGCTTTCTGTGATAGTGGCTGTCAGACTAATTGCATTGCCGAGCAAACTCAGTCTAGCAATGGCGTGATATGCAAATAGTTCCTTTGAAAGCTTCAAAGCATTTATATGACTATTTAATTAAATATTATGGGCTTTTGAACATAATAGTAAATCCATAGACTAATAGGATACAATTCATTGAGGAGGACACTGTGTGCTTTGGTTTGTAATCAATCATAACAAGTCATTCAAAATATATTTTTTAGTACAATAATGATACTCAACAACAGTGTCACCACACCAGTGACATGCGGTGAGGTTGATGGCTGGTGAGGCACTGACTTCATCACAGTCAGATTTACACACATATGAACCCTAAAGAGTATCTTATTCACCATTTGATTGGCAGCAGTTAACGGGTTATGTTTAAAAGCTCATACCAGCATTCTTCCCTGCTTGGCACTCAGCATCAAGGGTTGGAATTGGGGGTTAAATCACCAAAATTGATTCGCGGGCGCGGCGCCGCTGCTGCCCACTGCTCCCCTCACCTCCCAGGGGGTGAACAAGGGGATGGGTCAAATGCAGACGACAAATTTCATTACACCTAGTGTGTGTGTAACAATCATTGCTACTTTAACTTAACTTTAACTTTACACATACAAACTGTAGCACACAAAAAAGCACATTTAATAAAAAAAAACGTTATTATGGTCTTACCTTTACTTATAAATGAAGTCCACAACTAAAGCCCTCACTTAAACTTTCCACGTGCAAGATTGAATCTATTTAAAAAAGTGTAACCGAGGGTTTATAAATGTCGCCTATACTGTATGAAACTACAAAATAACAAACACGGAGGCTCCAGTTTACACGAGGACCACTTTATTTACCTTCTTTCAAAAACCTCCGCTCCACTCCGTGTCACATCACTTCCGCTCTTAGCGCCTTCAAAATAAGAGCTCAAGGCATATACTGTATAACAGCGCATAACAGGAACTTAACATCACAAAGAGAAAAGCCCATGAAAATAGGTTACAAAAGTTATTTAATAAGAAGCCAAAAAGTGCAAAAACAATAATGTTCGTGTTGGAGGAGTTGTGAATTAGATACACCTGCAGTCTGCAGGTGTACCTATTGTTGTGGCCCTATAGTCATTCACAACTCCTCCAACACCAACATTATTGTTTTTGCACTTTTTGGCTTCTTATGAAATAACTTTTTTAAATAGATTCAATCTTGCACATGGAAAGTTTAAGTGTGGGCTTTAGTTGATATAACAATTCTACGGCGGGGGTGCAGGAGGCGAGCCTCAGCCAGTGCGTCTTTTGCAGCCGTTTTATGATCGCTCAGCACAAGAAATACGTTACACACATACAGTTGTTGACAAAATACACTGTACATTATATACCTCAGCTAACTAAACTATGGAAATGTATAATATAGTTCATATAGCAATACAGTCTCACTGCACAGCAGGCCAGCAGTTAGCCGAGTCCGGAATCCATGTTGAGGCACTGAGTGACGTGCCTCAACTGGCTGCTGTTCACCGCACCGTCTCTTCTCAGTATTTGAACGGTAAATGTGAAAATTCAGCGATTTTGAATAAAAATAATCTAAAACTGGTGAAGTTAAATGGAAAATAACTTTATAGTATAATCACTGGATACATATAACAATGTAATTAATTTTTTTTCTCTTTACATTTTTTTTCTTTCCATGATGGCAGGTGAGGCCCCACCTCACCTGCCTCTAGTGACTGCACGTCACTGCACCACACAGACAGAAGGGCCCCAAATGGCCCTACAGCATAAACATTGCCAAATCCCAGGAAGAAAACCTAACTATTTCCCTGAGTGGTTGTCCAGCATTGAACCATAAACTGACGCCATTTTTTCCAGGTTTGAATCTCGTCCCGAGTTTTCTCCCATTTGACCACACACATGCGTTACGTGTTTGAAGGTTGCGTCCCTCCGCACCGGAATGTTTGCAGACGGGCTCAGCTCACAGGCATTGAATTCTGGATCGATTGAGAGAATTAACCGAATAATTAATTTGTGTTGCTCTCGGGAAACATGGGAATACTTACTTTAAAAAACATTCTAAAACTGTCCGAGTAAAGTCAACCACAACAAATTAGTCATCAACAACAAACAACAATTATTTTTACTAGAGCTTCTATTCGACTTTTTAATGTTAGATGAGTGGTGTGGTTTTCTATCTCTCTACAAAAGGAAAGTGCTTATTGATTTTAGATATCAAATGTTTGCATAACCTCTAACACAGGGCTGAATAAGAACATGGGGATAGCAGCCTTTTTATTTTTTATAAGCATTTGTACATGAAGTTGCTTTGATAATAAATAGCTTCTTTTTTTTTTAATAATTGAGTGTTTCAGTGGGTTTGAAATTTGCAGTGAAGAAATAACAGAAAAAAAGAAAGAACTTTGCAGCCATCATTTTTCTCTGCTCAATCAGTGAAACAATGCAAATTTATCCATCCATCCATCCATTTTCTACCGCTTATTCCCTTTGGGGTCGCGGGGGGCGCTGGAGCCTATCTCAGCTACAATCGGGCGGAAGGCGGTGTACACCCTGGACAAGTCGCCACCTCATCGCAGGGCCAACACAGATAAACAGACAACATTCACACTCACATCCACACACTAGGGCCAATTTTAGTGTTGCCAATCAACTTATCCCCAGGTGCATGTCTTTGGAGGTGGGAGGAAGCCGGAGTACCCGGAGGGAACCCACGCAGTCACGGGGAGGACATGCAAACTCCACACAGAAAGATCCCGAGCCCGGGATTGAACCCAAGACTACTCAGGACCTTCGTATTGTGAGGCAGATGCACTAACCCCTCTGCCACCGTGAAGCCCAATGCAAATTTACAACAGATTAATTATTATACGAGTGCCATTCAGAACTACATTCCAAACATTTATAATAATTGACTGTCGGTTGGTTATTGGTTACATTAAAGGACACAGTCGAGGATTAAGGAAATATTAGGGTAGGACATTGCTTCTGACAGAAGGTTGGCCATGGATTCAAACATTATAATCATGGTTTTAATAATGATACATTTTTGATAATACTTTTATGAACTCTCTAGGGCAGGGTTTTTTTTGCCTGGGGTCCCTTTACCCTTATGGGATTTGTGCTGATCAGATTTAAAAACTTATTAAATCAGGGGTGTCAAACTCATTTTAGATCGGGGCCCATTCTGAAATTGTACAAATCATAATGTTGTTGTTTTTTGTTTTTTTTACACTTACATGTTGCGGTTAATAGTTTTCTATCTTTATTTGTCGTTATTTACATTTTCTGAATCAATTATGTGATAATGTTCATCAGTCAACTCATTGGTGTTACTTTTCAATCTATCAAGATAAAGAAATAACAAAATCAAATGACAGTATGCTATTTATGTAGTTTGATCATTTTCCTCGACTGATGTACAAACATCATGTGGTTTATTTTGTACATATGTAGCATCATCTACAAAGATACAAGGACTTGCTGTGGCGACATCCAGTGGACACATTTAGAACAGATGTTTCTTTCATTAAAAAATTTCAGGTTAATTTTTATACTTTGCAAACTCATCCCGCGGGCCGGATAAAACCTGTTTGCGGGCCTGATCCGACCCTCGGGCCGTACGTTTGACACCCCTGTATTAAATCAATGACTATTGATATTGGACACAGTGTGTTGTCACGCTTATGAGATGCGATGCAAGTGTAAGCCACTGTGACACTATTGTTAAATTTTGTATTTTTTTTATTATTGTTGATTTTTGTATTTTTTTTAATTAATATTTTTAATGATAATATCAATGAGGGATTTTTAATCACTGCTGTGTTGAAATTGTTACTAATATTGATACTGTTGTCGATAATATTCATTTTTGTTTTCACTACTTTTGGATTGTTCCGTGTCATGTTTGTGTGTCCTCAATTGCTCTCAATTGCTATTCTGAATGTTGCTGGGTAGGGTTTGGAATTGGATTGCAGAGTTATGGTATTGTTGTGTATTGTTTTGTTGAATTGATTAATAAATTCATTAAAAATAAAAAATAAATGACAATTGACCATGTGTGGCCCTAAATTTTTCATAAAACTTAGTGGGTTTTTTTATTTTTATTGAGGGGCTTATTTTCAAATTTGCATAATTGGCCATGTCCCATGTGCATATGATTGTAACGGACGCTTTTAGTTTGACTCCCTTAGTTCTGTTTTCAGCACCCCTGGGTTTGTGTTTTAGTTGCCATGGGGGCTGATTATTTTCACCTGCCTCTGATTAGTGTTCGGGACGCTCACCTGCTCCCGGGCACTAATCAGAGCGCTATTTATTCCTGCTTTTCGCCACACTCAGTCCGGCTGTTTTGTTTTGCTTCACGCAACAGTTACGCCGTTTACCTTTTTGATTCCTATTTTAAAGGGGAACATTATCACAATTTCAGAAGGGTTAAAACCATTAAAAATCAGTTCCCATTGGCTTATTTTATTTTTCGAAGTTTTTTTCCAAATTTTACCCATCACGCAATATCCCTAAAAAAAGCTTCAAAGTGCCTGATTTTAACCATCGTTATATACACCCGTCCATTTTCCTGTGACGTCACACAGTGATGCCAATACAAACAAACATGGCGGATAGAACAGCAAGGTATAGCGACATTAGCTCGGATTCAGACACGGATTTCAGCGGCTTAAGCGATTCAACAGATTACGCATGTATTGAAACGGATGGTTGTAGTGTGGAGGCAGGTAGCGAAAACGAAATTGAAGAAAAACTGAAGCTATTGAGCCATATGAACTAGGTTTACAGCATATGAAATACATTTGGCAACAACATGCACTTTGAGAGTGCAGACAGCCCATTTCAGGCGCGCTAAGAACATATATTTTTCCACGATTTCAGCACTCAGGTTAACCATACCTAAATAGACACAAAATACTGCATTACACAAGACTACCCGAATGTACTCGAATGATTGAAAAAAAAAATGTTTTTAAGATAAATTATCGGTAAACACAGTTTATGTATAATAATTTACGTAAAACCGCGAGTAATAAATAAAGTTTTCATCAATTAATATATTCTGTAGACATACCCTCATCCGCTCTCTTTTCCTGAAAGCTGATCTGTCCAGTTTTGGAGTTGATGTCAGCATCTGCTTTGAGTGTCGCAGGATATCCACACATTTTTGCCATCTCTGTCGTAGCATAGCTTTCGTCGGTAAAGTGTGCGGAACAAACGACTGACCATTTCATCGGCTTTCCCCACAGCCTCGTATTTTGAACACATTTCGTCCAATTTCTTGCCACTTTCGCATCTTTGGGCCACTGTTGCAACTTGAATCCGTCCCTGTTCGTGTTGTTACACCCTCCGACAACACACCGACGAAAGTGAGAAAATGGCGGATTGCTTCCCGATGTGACGTCACAACGTGACGTCATCGCTCCGAGAGCGAATAATAGAAAGGCCTTTAATTCGCCAAAATTCACCCATTTAGAGTTCGGAAATCGGTTAAAAAAATATCTGGTCTTTTTTCTGCAACATCAAGGTATATATTGACGCTTACATAGGTCTGGTGATAATGTTCCCCTTTAAGCTCGCCATAGCTTCCGCGCTGTCTGCACACGTTTCTGCATTTTGGTGTATTCCTGACTGATTTATGGACAATAAAGCTTTGTCTTACCTGCACCCTGCCTCCGGAGTTCCGTCTGCATCCTGGCAAAATGATCCATGCGACCCAGCCGTGACATTTACTCAACTTTGATTAACCCAAAATTAAAGGTCTAATTAATTTGATTTGAAAAATTGATTGCCTGACAGCACCATTAGAAATACAAATTACATGTCTTCTGTTGCTTCTCATTGTGGTTTTGTTTTATTGTCACTAACATAGCGGAGCTGCCTGTGAGTGCTGTAAGATGAGGTAGGGGACCAGAAGAGTGATTCTGGCTTTCATGTCAGTCTCCAAAAGTCCTCAAGAACGCCAAAGTTGCTAGATTTTTGGCTCGGGTCTATTTTACCCACCAAGTTGGCCACAATGATCTTTGATGCTATGTCTTCATATTCTCTGGCACAGCAGGTATTAATGATGGGTGTAATCCCAAAAAGAGAATTCTATTTTTCGTATTTGTGTTCTGAATGTTTAATCATCCTCATCATATGGAATAGATGTGGCATAGCAGCTGCACGGCTGATGAGAGGAGGGCTGTTCAGAATATCGTGAGGAACACCATTCCCACCCCCACAGACATCTCCATCAGCGGATGGGCTTTTATTTACCGTAATTTCCGGACTATAAGCCGCTACTTTTTTCCCTCGTTCTGGTCCCTGCGGCTTATACAACGGTGCGGCTTTTCTACGGCTTACGGTAACCAGGGGCGCGCACTACCGAGGATGCGCGAGACCGAGGCAGACATCTGGCGCCAGGTAACGAGAGCAAAACAAAGAGTAGGAGAGCATCAGCGACAGTTTGCGCGAAGGAAGTGTTCATGCAAACACCCTCAATATAGAAAACAAACGGAGAAGTGCATACGATGATGATGAAGAGGACGGCGTAACGGCTGACGAAGCCGGAGCCGTTGATTCCACTGACGAAGAGGAAGGTTTTGAGAGCGAGAACAAAGGAGAGAGAGTGGCTGACGACGCCTTTTGGACCTGTTCTTCTCCGACACCGACGAAGAGGATTTCGGTGGTTTTAGTACGCAGGAGGAAGGCAATGACACAATGATTAAAGACTGACTTTTCATATACCGGTAGTAGGCTGGTTATTTTGATAACGTAAACGGCCGCGGGACTGCATTTTTACTGCCCTGTTACAGGCGAGCACTTTGTATTACTTTGCACCGTTGTATTATTTGTACTCTGCACGAATGCTGTTCGCCATGTCAAAGATGTGAAAGTTTGGTTGAATGATTGAAAGATTTATTGTTAATAAATGGGACGCTTTGCATTCCCAAACAGTCATCTCTGTCCCGACAATCCCCTCCGTGGTAGCAGGAACCCCTATATACTACGGTAATTACACATCAAAACACCTGCGGCTTATAGTTGGTTGCGGCTTATATATGGAGCAATCTGTATTTTCCCTTAAATTTAGCTGGTGCGGCTTATAGTCAGGTGCGCCTTATAGTCCGGAAATTACGGTAGTTTGATTTACTGTCATTGTTTTTACGTTCTATTTGCACGACGGAATCACAACCTACTATATTTTTCTATTGTAGTTACCGTATAATTCGGACCATAGGGCACACCGGATTAAAAGGCACAGTGCCGATCAGCGGGACTACTTTTTCATACAAAAGGCGCATTAAAGGGGTCATATTATGATTTTTTTCTAAATTTCATATACTATCTTGTGGTCCACATAACATGTGATGGTGGTTCTTTGGTGAAAGTGTTGCATAGATTATGTTTTAGAGATCATTTTCAAGTCGCTTTCTGAGCGTCTCTTCAGGATGCGCCGCTTTGTGGGCGGTCTTATTTACATGGCTCACCTTCGACAACGTCTTCTCCCCGTCATCGTAATGACATTCAGACTTTACTTAAATCAATAACGGAGCAGCATCTTCTCACCCGTGGCTCAATATTGCAACAACAACGCCGGAAATGTGTCCCGTGAAAAACAGTCCGACCGGAACCCTCTAATAACTAAAGTTCCGTGGGTGAATAAAGTAAACCCACTACAGTTTTTAACGCTTTGATAGCTAGTCTATACTGACAGATATAAGTAAGAACTTTGCGCCACTTTATATTAGAAAATGCAACAGTGGAAGATGAATGCCACATAAGAAGATAGAGAAAAAGAAGAAGCTTATGTCTACGGTGTCGGCACGAACTAAAATGGCGGATGCGCGCACATTTTCAGGACGTATGCAGATCCCAAATACACATCAGCAGGTACCAGAACGTAAGAAAAGTTGGTTTTGCATATTATTGCAAAACAAAACGCCAGGTAATATGTCTGCTAATGGGTGCCATTTTGCGGTCCTTATAGACCAGTGACGTGCAGTCACTAGAGGCAGGTGAGGCGGGGCCTCACCTGCCATCATGGAAAGAAAAAAAATGTAAAAAGAAAAAAAAGAAAAAAATTGTTATGTGTATCCAGTGATTATACTATAAAGTTATTTTCCATTTAACTTCACCAGTTTTAGATTATTTTTATTCAAAATCGCTGAATTTTCACATTTGCTGTTCAAATACTGAGAAGAGACGGTGCGGTGAACAGCAGCCAGTTGAGGCACGTCACTCATTGCCGCAACATGGATTGCGCAATGACTTGGCTAACTGCTGGCCTGCTGTGCAGTGAGACTGTATTGCTATATGAACTATATTATACATTTCCATAGTTTAGTTAGCTGAGGTATATAATGTACAGTGTATTTTGTCAACAACTGTATGTGTGTAAAGTATTTCTTGTGCTGAGCGATCATAAAACGGCTGCAAAAGACGCACTGGCTGAGGCTCGCCTCCTGCACCCCCGCCGTAGAATTGTTATATCAACTAAAGCCCACACTTAAACTTTCCACGTGCAAGATTGAATCTATTTAAAAAAAATATTTCATAAGAAGCCAAAAAGTGCAAAAACAATAATGTTGGTGTTGGAGGAGTTGTGAATGACTGCAGGGACACAACATTAGATACACCTGCAGACTGCAGGTGTACCTTATTTACAACTCCTCCAACACGAACATTATTGTTTTTGCACTTTTTGGCTTCTTATTAAATAACTTTTGTAACCTATTTTCATGGGCTTTCCTCTTTGTGATGTTAAGTTCCTGTTATGCGCTGTTATACAGTATATGCCTTGAGCTCTTATTTTGAAGGCGCTAAGAGCGGAAGTGATGTCACGTTGCGGAGGTTTTTGAAAGAAGGTAAATAAAATGGTCCTCGTGTAAACTGGAGCCTCCGTGTTTGTTATTTTGTAGTTTCATACAGTATAGGCGACATTTATAAACCGTCGGTTACACTTTTTTAAATAGATTCAATCTTGCACGTGGAAAGTTTAAGTGAGGGCTTTAGTTGCGGCGCATGGACTTAATTTCTAAGTAAAGGTAAGACCATAATAACGTTTTTTTTATTAAATGTGCTTTTTTGTGTGCTACAGTTTGTATGTGTAAAGTTAAAGTTAAGTTAAAGTACCAATGATTGTCACACACACACTAGGTGTAATGAAATGTGTCCTCTGCATTTGACCCATCCCCTTGATCACCCCCTGGGAGGTGAGGGGAGCAGTGGGCAGCAGCGGCGCCACGCCTGGGAATCATTTTTGGTGATTTAACCCCCAATTCCAACCCTTGATGCTGAGTGTCAAGCAGGGAAGAATGCTGGTATGAGCTTTTAAACATAACCTTTTAACTGCTGCCAATCAAATGGTGAATAAGATACTCTTTAGGGTTCATATGTTTGTAAATCTGACTGTGATGAAGTCAGTGCCTCACCAGCCATCAACCTCACCGCACGTCACTGTTATAGACACACCCTAATAATACTCGTATGTTTAATGTGCCGACAATCCATCAAGCGGTGCGGCTTCATAGCTTTCCAAAGTCGTACTTAAAACAGTGTGACAGATTTTTGAGCGCCGTGTGTAATGTTCTGTATTCTCAATGGTACATTTAAAGTGTTGGTGTTGTTTACTGCAATCGTATTGCAGTCTTCACGTACCTCTTATGTATGACTGCCATCTACTGGTCACACTTATCATTACACCATGTACCAAATGAAATTGCTTAGAGGTCAGTAAGCACAACCAGAATTATGCCGTACATTAGGCGCACCGAGTTATAAGGTGCACTGTCGATTTTTTAGAAAATTAAATAATTTTAAGTCCAAAAATGCGGTATAATCTATTCCTACTAACTTACATTGTTTATAAGCTACTCTGAGGAGAGCAGTGAGCAGCAGCGGTGGCCAGGCCCAGGAATCATTTTTTGTGATTAAACCCCCAATTTAATTTACATTATTAATTCCTCACATTGACTTGCACTATACACTCTTAGTAGCATACACACCCCAACACATCATTAAGTTCAATAAACCTGTTGAGCTTATTCCTGTCGTTGTGCCGTCTCCTTCCCCCGGTGAAGGTAACATATAGCTCTTCATCACAAGTGTCTCAAAGGGCTGCACAAGCCACAATGACATCCTTGGCTCAGATCCCACATGGTAGTTATGATTTTTATTCAACTGCAAAATGTTGCTTACAGACATTGTATTTTTAATATTTGTTTGTTTTGTTCAACTTGGTATTTAAAAGTTGACATTTCAAATACAATGTTAAAATATAGGAACAAATACAAGTTAGTTGCATTTGAAAAGGTATACTTGCATTATTCTTATGTATTGTCATTACATCACTGGTTGATTTGGTCTCAAAAACGTTATGGCAGCAATGTCAATTATGTCAACAAGTTGTAGGTCAATATATTATCCAGCAAAATTGGTTATCATCCCAGGCCTATTGAAGAGCATCCTTTTCAAGCAAAACTGAAGTGCGTCTGAACATCAGTGTTGCCACCTCCTCAGTAAGAAAAGCTGCTGTAAGTTCCTTGAATCCTTGACTATGTATATAGCACTATAGATGACATTCTCTCTTTACTGTATAATAAAGCATAGGCGCCGATCCCGTGGGTGCTTCTTGCCCAAGCACCTACGTGGGATTGATGGCAACTTTTAATCTTTAAAATAATTTTTGAAATCTTGTTGTTGTTAATTTTGTGGCGATTCTGGTCCGTTTTACATATTAATAGGCATAACTTATATAGTCTATAATTAACAGAGCTTAACCGAGATTTCATTGTGCCATATAATAAATTAATTATATAGTAATTTTGACTTTGAACACACTGCACAAGAGTGAATGAATGAATTCATACTTAGTCAACAGCCATACATGTCACACTAAGGGTGGCAGTATGAACAATGCCAACACTGTCATAAACATGTGCCATATAGTGAAACCACACTAAACCACAACGACAAACACATTTTGGAAGAATGTTTGCACCGCAACACAACATAAACACTACAGAACAAATTCCCAGAATCCCCTGTAGCACCAACTCTTCCGGAATGCTACAATATAAACAAACGCCATTTGTAGATCTACTCCTAACATCCACTGTAATGATACCACGTACAATAGCGTATCCAGTCGATACTACTATGATTACATCAATATTTTTTAACATCACAAAATCTTATTTAGTTTTTTTTAAATGTATATTATTTTTATAAACTCAGGAAATATGTCCTTCGAATATGACCAATGTATGATTGTGTAACTACTTGGTATCAGATTGATGCCCAAATTTGTGGTATTATCCAAGTGATTATTACATTTTAACAGAAGTGTAGATAGAACATGTTGAAACGGAAAATAAGCAGATATTAACAGTAAATGAACAAGTACATTAATAATTCATTTTCTACCACTTGTCCTTAATAATTTTGACAAAATAATAGAATGATAAATGACACAATGTTACTGCATATGTCAGCAGATTAAATTAGGAGCCTTTTGTTTGTTTACTTACTACTAAAAGTTGTCTAGTATGTTCACTATTTTTATTTAAGGACAAACTTGCAATATGAAACATATCTTTAATGTACCCTAAGATTGGTATCGAGACAACACTAATACACACCCACTGGCAGAAATGTAGATTGGCGCCTGTGTAATGAAGAATAACAGTTTTAAGACCTTTCTCTGCTGTAGGAAATCACATGGTTCTTCTGTCTCATTATGAGGCAGGTGCCTGCCCTTTTAAGGTTGAAGGTACCAAATGTGGTTCCTTGCCCTTTCAAGATCCCTATTAAGGAAAAGCGAGTCAAACAATCAAGAGCCAACATTTGCTGATTTTTTTTTTTTTGTCCAAGCCAAAACGTCAACGTTAGTAGGATAATTAGCACCGCGGTTGACATACTGTATATCAATTTAGGCCAATCAAGGGTATTTCGATACATTAATGGGGGAACTCGGCTAAATAGGTGTGGTTTTAATTCATGTTTTCTATGACTCATTCCTCACACTCCCAAAGCCTCGACCTTATTTGAAAAAGCCAATGAATCTACACAAATTACCCAGAGTGGCAAGGCTTCAAGGTCTGCGGGAGTCAGAGGACAGCGGAGAGGGGCAGACAAGACCAAGGCGATGCATAATGCATGGACAGAAAGCAGGCCCTGCGAGGCCCGGCCAGCTGAGGTCCCATTCAAAGAGGGACAGATTGACCCAGCAAGACCTATCACATACTCAATCCCCTCTTGAGCGCCCCAGCCCCCTTAGTCCTCTTGAGACCGCAAGCAGGATGCACTCATCTATGACCCTAGCACAGGTCCAGCACGTTTGGCAAATATATGTGGATATGAGTCAGATGTGTTGAAATATTGATAGGACACGTCCATGATAGCTGCGTCTTGATTATGCACATGCATTAATGTGGTCCTAATGATTAGCATCCCCCAGCATCCACGTCAACATGATTTATGAGTGTTTGTTTCGGTCCTCATGGTTTTTGATTGACAGAAGCTGGCATGCTGGTGTTTCTACAGTGACAGAACAACAGACGATGTAAACAAACGGCTGCAGGGAACAAGCCATGGGCTTAAATAATACTTGTTTCCAGCAGGTATTATTTGAAGAATAATGGCCACACTGCCTCTACCCACATCAAACATTTGTGTTGCTTTGCTCGAACCACACAGTCACTTATGGCTCCCAGACAAACTGGTGGGAGTTAGTGACGCCCTTTTCTTCCTGGTAAATGTTTGTTGGTGCTTTAGAAGTGCATACAGAGAAATCCAAAGTGGTAAAAAAGTGTGGGGATGGTGTTCAAGTGTGGCTCTTGTACCTGTCAGCAGAATGCTGATGTTAGTGCTTTGAACAAAATTAGATTTCCTGCAACAACATACTGTGTGTGTGTGTATATATATATATATATATATATATATATATATATATATATATATATGTATACATACATAAATATATATGTATATATATATATATACATATTATATACATACATATATATATATATATATATACATATTATATACATACATATATATATATATATACATATTATATACATACATACATATTATATACATACATATATATATATATATACATATTATATACATACATACATATTATATACATACATATATATATATATATATATATATACATATTATATACATACATACATATTATATACATACATATATATATATATATATATACATATTATATACATACATACATATTATATACATACATACATACATACATACACATACATATATACATATATACATATATATATATATATATATATATATATATATATATATATACATATATATACATATATACATATATACACATATATACATATATATATATATATATACATATATACATATATATACATATATACATATATATACATGTATATATATACATACACACACCCACACACATATGCATACTGTCATGTCTGTGTAATCATGTTTTGTTTTAGTCATGTTTTGTTTTGTTTAGTTATTGGACTCTTTAGTTTCTGGTTGTTCACTCCCTTGTTTTGTTTCCATAGCAACCCATTAGTTTTCACCTGTCACGTCACGCACCTGTTTCACGTTTTGAGTCACGCACCTGTTTTCGTTAATCATGTCTGTGTTATTTAAGCTTTTCTTTTTCTGTTGGTCAGCCTGGCGACATCGCATTTATGCTCTGCACACTCTTTATCCTCTCAAGCCATGTTCACAGTCCCATGCCACAGTAAGTGTTTTGTTCCGTGTTCTTAGTTAATTGCCTTTGTGCTATAGTCTTTTTGGTTTCATAGTTTGTTCTCTGCCATTGTGCGCGACTTTAGTTTGTTCTTTTTGTTATAGTAAAAATAAAATATGTACTCACATTCCCGTCTCGCCCGAGCCAACTTTCCGTTGCCTTCCGGAAAAACAAAACCCAAGGACCAAGTCATGTCACATACCAGCACCAAAATGTATTTCGATACTTTTCCATACCTTTCTTAAAAATAAAGGGGACCACAAAAAAATTGCATTATTGGCTTTATTTTAACAAAAAATCTTACGTTACATTAAACATATGTTTTTTTATTAGAATCGAACAACAATTTTGTCCTTAAATAAAATCGTGAACATACTAGATAACTTGTCTTTTAGTAGTAAGTAAGCAAACAAAGGCTCCTCATTTGTCTGCTGACATATGCAGTAACACATTCTTGCCAACCTTGAGACCTCCGATTTCGGGAGGTGGGGGGTGGGGGGCGTGGTTAAGAGGGGAGGAATATATTTACAGTTAGAATTCACCAAGTCAAGTATTTCATATATATATACGTATATATATATATATATATATATATATATATATATATATATATATATACATACACACATACAGGTAAAAGCCAGTAAATTAGAATATTTTGAAAAACTTGATTTATTTCAGTAATTGCATTCAAAAGGTGTAACTTGTACATCATATTTATTCATTGCACACAGACTGATGCATTCAAATGTTTATTTCATTTAATTTTGATGATTTGAAGTGGCAACAAATGAAAATCCCAAATTCCGTGTGTCACAAAATTAGAATATTACTTAAGGCTAATACAAAAAAGGGATTTTTAGAAATGTTGGCCAACTGAAAAGTATGAAAATGAAAAATATGAGCATGTACAATACTCAATACTTGGTTGGAGCTCCTTTTGCCTCAATTACTGCGTTAATGCGGCGTGGCATGGAGTCGATGAGTTTCTGGCACTGCTCAGGTGTTATGAGAGCCCAGGTTGCTCTGATAGTGGCCTTCAACTCTTCTGCGTTTTTGGGTCTGGCATTCTGCATCTTCCTTTTCACAATACCCCACAGATTTTCTATGGGGCTAAGGTCAGGGGAGTTGGCGGGCCAATTTAGAACAGAAATACCATGGTCCGTAAACCAGGCACGGGTAGATTTTGCGCTGTGTGCAGGCGCCAAGTCCTGTTGGAACTTGAAATCTCCATCTCCATAGAGCAGGTCAGCAGCAGGAAGCATGAAGTGCTCTAAAACTTGCTGGTAGACGGCTGCGTTGACCCTGGATCTCAGGAAACAGAGTGGACCGACACCAGCAGATGACATGGCACCCCAAACCATCACCCAACCATGCAAATTTTGCATTTCCTTTGGAAATCGAGGTCCCAGAGTCTGGAGGAAGACAGGAGAGGCACAGGATCCACGTTGCCTGAAGTCTAGTGTAAAGTTTCCACCATCAGTGATGGTTTGGGGTGCCATGTCATCTGCTGGTGTCGGTCCACTCTGTTTCCTGAGATCCAGGGTCAACGCAGCCGTCTACCAGCAAGTTTTAGAGTTTGTGGATTGTGGAGGACATTTTGAGACAGCATGATGGCCAGCTATTAAGTCGTCTGTTTCATCGCAAAATTCCACAGTATTCTGGACATCTGTGTTGGTGAATCTTTTGTAATTTGTTCAATGAACAATGGAGACAGCAAAGAAGAAAGCTGTAGGTGGGAAGCGGTGTATTGCGGCCGACTTTAGCAACACAAACACGGCCGGTGTTTCATTGTTTGCATTCCCGAAAGATGACAGTCAATCTTTACCATTGGCCTGTGGAGAACTGGGACAACAGAGACTCTTACCAGGAGGACTTTGAGTTGGATACGCAGACACGGTACCGTGAGTACGCTTCCAAACATTTGATCGCTTGCCCGTACGTGCGTGCCGCTATGTGCATGTCACGTAAATAATTCAATGTATACACCCTGATGATTATCTTGTGTGATGACTGTATTATGATGATAGTATATATGATAGTATATATCTGTATCATGAATAAATTTAAGTGGACCCTGACTTAAACAAGTTGAAAAACTTATTCGGGTGTTACCATTTAGTGGTCAATTGTACGGAATATGTATTTCACTGTGCAACCTACTAATAAAAGTCTCAAAAAGTATCACGTACGTAACTTTGGGGACTTTGGGGAAATATATGTGCTGTATGAACTTTGGGGAGGTGAACGGTACTTTGGGCTGTGGGATTGAGTGTGTTGTGCAGGTGTTTGAGTTGTATTGGCGGGTTATATGGACGGGAGGGGGGAGGTGTTTGTTATGCGGGATTAATTTGTGGCATATTGAATATAAGCCTGGTTGTGTTGTGGCTAATAGAGTATATATATGTCCCGTGTTTATTTACTGTTTTAGTCATTCCCAGCTGAATATCAGGTCCCACCCGCCTCTCACAGCATCCTCCGTATCTGAATCGCTCCCACTGCCCTCTAGTCCTTCACTCTCACTTTCCTCATCCACGAATCTTTCATCCTCGCTCAAATTAATGGGGGAATCGTCGCTTTCTCGATCCCAATCGCTCTCGCTGCTGGTGGCCATGCTTGTAAACAATGTGCAGATGTGAGGAGCTCCACAACCTGTGACGTCACGCTATTCGTCTGCTACTTCCGGTACAGGCAAGGCTTTTTTATCAGCGACCAAAAGTTGCGAACTTTATCGTCGATGTTCTCTACTAAATCCTTTCAGCAAAAATATGGCAATATCGCGAAATGATCAAGTATGACACATAGAATGGACCTGCTATCCCCGTTTAAATAAGAAAATCGCATTTCAGTAGGCCTTTAAGCTATTTGGAAGAGATCATATCCACCTTGACTAAAGCTCTAGTTCCAGCAACAGAAAAACAAGCCTTAAAGAGGAAATGCAATTTTTGGGGAATTTTGCCTATCGTTCATAGTTATTATGAAAGACATGATGACGGATGGATTTTTTTTTTATGATGCGTTCTAACTAGTAAATAAACATAAATAAAAGTCTGCTTACAGCGGAGCCAAAGGGAGGTCCTCTATTCCGCCCATTAAACCCAATAGATATCCATCCAAAAACCGCCAACAATACACCTTTTACCTTTTGTGATTTGAATATTTAACTAACTTATATATTGTCATACACAGACTAACTATTTATAGCGGCGATGTAATCACTACCGTGTGTACATCAGTGTTTACATCATCAAGTGGTCTGCTGTTTCCTCGCTTCCCTGCTCCTTGGAAGTGTATCGCAGATCATGCCTTTCACCTGGATAGTAGAGGGCTGAGGACGTATTCTGACAAGTTGGTACACTCTGACATCCAATTTAGACCCAGGAATGGCGAGAACGACACGAGAAGACCATTTTCTTCTCAAGGATTATGAGTCATTCTTCATCTAAACGGGAATATATGAACATCCTGGCAGTCGGCATCTTAATGACAGCAGACATTGTACAGTGAGTTATGTGTTGCTATGTTTGTTCGCTCTCATGAAGTCGGTGGTAAAGAAAAAAAAACACGAATGTTGTGATGCGCTTTTGAAATAATGCGCCGTGGATGCTTAAAATAATCAAAATACGTAAATATGAAATGTTATTATAAATGTGCTCATTACAACATTACATATATACTTAGTGTGTTTATAAAACCTTAATGGAGGTGTTTGGATGTTTGTTTTAAGGGCAGAAAAGAGCAGCTCCTGTCAGCTTCATTGTAAACAGAACTTTGATCGCATGTATTTAATATTTAGAATGCATTAAAAAAAAATGTGTCTGTCTTTCATAATGATTGTGAAAGGCAGGCAAAATTCCAAAAAAAAAGTGCAGTTCCCCTTCAAGCATAATGCTACGCCGCTTGGCTGTGGCTATGATGTTCCTCTGATGATGCACACTACAAGTATTTTGCTTCTGTTCTAAGTGACGGACGTGTCTGCAGGTCTTTCCTGATGATTACTTTAGCATGGAGGTCTGAGAAGACTCATGGCTCTTATTTATCCTGTGACAAAAGTCACCCTGACTGACCTCCGTAGCTGCATCCACGTCTTATTTTCTACCTGAGTTTTCACCCACTGGTGAGTGACAGGTCCACTAATGTAGTCAGAGCTGGTTCCAAGCATGAGGAAGAGGAGTTAGAGATAAGGTCGGTGGCAAAGGCTCAGAAGCTGACCGACTGTGGAATACACAGCAGAGAGAAAATCCATGTGATGTTTCTGCAAAGTGGACTCTGGTGTCTGGCTGATTGAAAATATGTCAAGTTGTTGAGAGAGGTGAATTTGATTACTTCATGCAAGGACTGATGGCTCATTAAATCAGTGAATGTTTCGTGGTTGGTTTTGGCACACCTCTTGGAGTTGCTGCAGGGTGGAACCAATTCCATCGATTGGCCAGCAGCCAATCAGTCATCAATTTAGTTGGAGCGTAAACACTTTGGTTTTATGCGACGTTCCAATAAAGAATAGTTAGTGTGCTTGATGGCAGTAATGTTGCGACCATCAATTGTATTTTGAAGTTGCATTAAAGGGAAAAACACAAACAACATGTTTTGTCACTGATATTGATGTCACGCAACCAAAGGCTGTGCAGTAAAGAACATAAAGTAAGAACCTGATTGGGCAGCTTCTGGTTTGATTGATTGATTGAGACTTGTATTAGTAGGTTGCACAGTGAAGTACATATTCTGTGCAATTGACCACTAAATGGTAACACCCGAATAAGTTTTTCAACTTGTTTAAGTCGGGGTCCACTTGATTCATGATGCAGATATATACTATCATCATAATACAGTCATAACACAAGATAATCACATTGAATTATTTACATTATTTACAATCTGGGGTGTGGATGGGGGGGGGGGGGGGGGGGGGGGGATTAGGTTTGGTTGTTATCATCAGTCATCAACAATTGAGAACAGAGAAATGGATATTGTAACAGTGTAGGTCTGACTTGGTAGGATATGTACAGCAAGTAGTGGGCAGAGAGAGAGAGAGAGAGAGAGATCAGAAGGCATAAGAAAAAGTATCTACTTTTGATTGTTTACATTTGATTATTAACAATCCGGGGAGGGTGTTAGTTTAGGGTTGTAGCTGTCTGGAGGTGTACTTTTATTGCGGTTTTGAAGGAGGATAGAGATGCCCTTTCTTTTATACCTGTTGGGAGCGCATTCCACATTGATGTGGCATAGAAAGAGAATGAGTTAAGACCTTTGTTAGATCGGAATCTGGGTTTAACGTGGTTAGTGGAGCTCCCCCTGGTGTTGTGGTTATGGCGGTCATTTACGTTAAGGAAGTAGTTTGACATGTACTTCGGTATCAGGGAGGTGTAGCGGATTTTATAGACTAGGCTCAGTGCAAGTTGTTTTACTCTGTCCTCCACCCTGAGCCAGCCCACTTTGGAGAAGTTGGTAGGAGTGAGGTGTGATCTGGGGTGGAGGTCTAGAAGTAATCTGACTAGCTTGTTCTGGGATGTTTGGAGTTTGGATTTGAGGGTTTTGGAGGTGCTAGGGTACCAGGAGGTGCATGCGTAATCGAAAAAGGGTTGAACGAGAGTTCCCGCTAGAATTCTCATGGTGCTTTTGTTGACCAGAGAGGAGATTTTATAGAGAAATCTCGTTCGTTGGTTGACCTTTTTGATTACCTTGGTTGCCATTTTATCACAGGAAAGATTAGCCTCTAGAATGGAACCTAGGTAGGTGACCTCATCCTTCCTGGTGATAACAATGTCACCCACTTTTATAGTGAAGTCACTGACATTCTTAAGGTTTATGTGGGACCCAAACAGGATGCATTCCATTTTACCCAAGTGTATGGATAGCTTGGTGTCAGCCAGCCAGGTGCAAGTTCTACAGAGTTCAACACTAAGGATTTTCTCCACCTGTGACTTGTCCTTATCTGATACCAGCAAGGCCGAGTCATCCGCAAACAAGAACAATTCACAGTCGCAATACATATTATGTGCTACAACTCCAATCTGAGGGCTTCACGGTGGCAGAGGGGTTAGTGCATCTGCCTCACAATACGAAGGTCCTGAGTAGTCTTGGGTTCAATCCCGGGCTCAGGATCTTTCTGTGTGGAGTTTGCATGTCCTCCCCGTGACTGCGTGGGTTCCCTCCGGGTACTCCGGCTTCCTCCCACCTCCAAAGACATGCACCTGGGGATAAGTTGATTGGCAACACTAAAATTGGCCCTAGTGTGTGAATGTGAGTGTGAATGTTGTCTGTCTATCTGTGTTGGCCCTGCGATGAGGTGGCGACTTGTCCAGGGTGTACCCCGCCTTCCACCCGATTGTAGCTGAGATAGGCTCCAGCGCCCCCCGCGACCCCAAAGGGAATAAGCGGTAGAAAATGGGATGGGGAACTCCAATCTGATTCAAACCAAAATGCCGTCTGCTGAGTCGAATATGTTACATATTTTTGTATTGTGCCTCTGTTTTTGTGTATTTTTGTGTGAATTTTCATAGAAACAAACATTATGTGTAACAAACCTGTCCCCTTAATTGAGTGGCCAAACAAAAAAAAATCGGTGTGATTTAGTACGATTCAGTATGACTGAAAAAATAGCCACCATTGGACCAAGGAAGGTGAGAAACACTACGATATTCAGGAAGTAACTTTGCATCCCTCTCTCTGCTCTTCGCCACACCTGAGCTTAAGTTCAATAAAAGGTGGACGTGATATTAAATTTTTTTTTGGTCATTTTTTAACGTAATCCGTCATTTACAGTATATGTAGCTCACATTGTTTTATGCGTGTAAAACGTTATTCTCTGCAGTCATCTCTCGCTACATCGCACTTCAAATATCATGGGTTCACTGCATCAGATTTTTTTTTTTATATTTAAAACAATTTTTTTTTAAGCATACTATACATGTTTTGGCCGAAATCAAGTATTAAATTAAGTTTTACGTATGTATTATACATATTACAGTGTAGCATTTGTATTATTTCCTATAAATATGCTGTGGCGATCAATAAAGGTATTCACGAAGCAGGACTTTGGTTTCCGGATTAAAAGGTGAATAATGCTAACAACACGAGCGGCTAATCTTGGCACTATCTTGACTGCTACAATTTCATTGTGACCAACTTTTGGCAGAACAACTTTTTGATGGACTTCATCTTCAGCTCCACATTGGTGAGCCTTTGATGCGAACGATGTCAAAACACAACAGCCAGATGTAGCATCGGAGTTGGCTTTTTATCCAAAGTGGAGAGTCACACTTTTGAGGCACTTGAGTTGGTTGTTGTTTTTCTTTTTGTAATGCTGCTTATGGCATTGATTTGTATTGTATTGGTTTAACATTATTATTCCGTCGAAATTCGGTCATGTCTATGTACCAACTAATCATAATAAACAAAGGAAGACTGTATACAATATGCATTATGTTTATATTTTTGGGTGTCTGGAACAGATTAGGTGGATTTAAATGTTTATCTTTTATGGGAAAATTTGCTTTGGATTTTGTACTCCTGCCATCTGGCGGATAGTGCCTAGTGCACGAGCGCCCGATTTGTCACGCTTCATGTGTCAGGTATACCGCGGCCAATATGAATCCCCTTTCCTACTGTATGTGTCTATTGGTCCATGCCAATTGCCTTGGACCTTCCCCTGCACTATGGTCATGGTTATGGTAATGGTTTAAATGTATTTGGAACATGTGTACAGATACAATATGATACATCAATCGACATGTTCTCATTTCTCTTTACAGCATGTTCGAAAAGGAGTAGGAAGAAGCCAAGCTTATTTTAATCCTAACCCTTTTCCAATTCGTAGCAATTACTCACACATTTGTTCACTTTCTGTTCTCATCTTGTAACCCAATTGGTAACACTTTAGTATGGGGAACATAATTCACCATTAATTAGTTGCTTATTAACATACAAATTAGTAACATATTTGCTCTTAATTGGTCATTTTTAAGTACTTATTAATGCCTTATTATGCATGGCCTTATTTAGTAAGCCATTAACTAAGAGTCTTCCCTCAATAACCTCAGAATTATTGCTTATTAGTAACCCTAACCCTTATATGTTCCCCTAGTGTCCAAATAACTCTAAACTCTAACTCTTTGTTACTTAGAATGTGTTCCCCATACTAATAAGCAACTAATTAATGGTGAATATGTTCCCCATACTAAAGTGTTACCACACAATTTACATCAAATAATGTAAAATACAACTCTTAATAGTTAAACTCGTCATGATTCACGTAATGAGATGAATAATATCTCATGATCAACAAAGTTGTATGTTGTATTCAGTGACGTGCGGTGAGGTTGATGGCTGGTGAGGCACTGACTTCATCACAGTCAGATTTACAAACATATGAACCCTAAAGAGTATCTTATTCACCATTTGATTGGCAGCAGTTAACGGGTTATGTTTAAAAGCTCATACCAGCATTCTTCCCTGCTTGGCACTCAGCATCAAGGGTTGGAATTGGGGGTTAAATCACCAAAAATTATTCCCGGGCGCGGCGCCGCTGCTGCCCACTGCTCCCCTCACCTCCCAGGGGGTGATCAAGGGGATGGGTCAAATGAAGAGGACACATTTCACCACACCTAGTGTGTGTGTGACAATCATTGGTACTTTAACTTAACTTTAACTTTACACATACAAACTGTAGCACACAAAAAAGCACATTTAATAAAAAAAAACGTTATTATGGTCTTACCTTTACTTATAAATGAAGTCCATGCGCAGCTCCTTTTGAACAAAAGCATCGATAACTTGTTTATAGAAGTCTTCCTTATCTTTCTTCAGTTTTAAAAGTCTCTCTGTCTCGATGGAGATCTTCCTTTAAGTATTACCTCCTGCTTCGATTGAAAGTCCAGTTTAGAAAACTGTTTTATTTTAGATATATAATCCTCCATGTTAATAGTCCAGGCAAGAGGAAAACATAAACGATCGCTGCTAACTGTTGCTGCTTGTTGTCACTTCTTCTGCAGCCGAGTAGTCGCAGAAATGCTCCCTGGGATCACTGCCGCCCTCTACCACCATGAGGCGGGATTACTGCGAGCCTCACACAGTGCGTCTTCTCAGCAGTTTTATGATTGCTCAGCACAAGAAATACGTTACACACATACAGTTGTTGACAAAATACACTGTACATTATATACCTCAGCTAACTAAACTATGGAAATGTATAATATAATTCATATAGCAATGCGGTCTCACTGCACAGCAGGCCAGCAGTTAGCCTGACTCATTGCGCAATCCATGGTGAGGCTCAACTCAGTGACGTGCCTCAACTGGCTGCTGATCACCGCAAGTCTCTTCTCAGTATTTGAACGGCAAATGTGAAAATTCAGCGATTTTGAATAAAAAATAATCTAAAACTGGTGAAGTTAAATGGAAAATAACTTTATAGTATAATCACTGGATACATATAACAATTTAATTTTTTTTTTTTCTTTTTACATTTTTTTTCTTTCCATGATGGCATGTGAGGCCCCGCCTCACCTGCTTCCCCTGACTGCACGTCACTGGTTGTATTTCACACGACTTTGATTGATTGATTGATTGATTGAAACTTCATTAGTAGATTGCACAGTACAGTACATATTACATACAATTGACCACTAAATGGTAACACCCGAATACGTTTTACAACTTGTTTACGTCGGAATCCACGTATTTGTTTACTTATGCTACCAGTATGTTTGGATGTGTCCTTGAAGGGCAGCTCAAAACAAAACAAAAAAAAAGCTAACATTGATTCGGTGCATGTTTTTTAACACTTTTTTTTTTTTTTCTATGAATGGTGAGACAAACTAAAGTGGAAAAAGGCTTTCAACCAGCAAGTTATTTTTTTATTGCACTGAAATGCACAAACCCCTCTATTCAACATTTGTTCCAGCTGTTGGACGACCAGAGTGTGCACCGACTAATCAAGCTGATTTGAATAATTTCGAATAAACAGCTCAATCACTCTATTGACTGTGCCTCTTCAGCTGGCGCCCTCCTCACCCCTCCCCAGATTGGAGTTCCCAGCCTCTCATGTCAGCCTCTTCATCTCCTTCCCACACGCAGACTTCACAAAAAATGATCAACAAGAGGAGAAAACAATGGGACAATGAACATAGAAGAGAAGGCTGTCAATAAAGTTGGGTCGCCTCTGTACTTATTTGACATATTAATAGAGGCTGCCACACAAGCAACATACACCCCCTCCCAATTGTTCCGAGAGCCTTACTAGATGATTGATCCCCAGAAAAGTTAATTTTGAGGGCTTGTGCGTCATCACTCAATGACAGAAATAGAGGAAGAACAGAAGGAACCGAAGTCGCCAATGGAAACCTTAATCATTTACAGAAAACTGCCATTGAACTGGGAAGATGCATTTATCATTGGATCCAGACAAAGGATGTATAACCTTGGTCTCTAATTCTGTTATATTTCCATTTCTATGAGCAGAGAACAAAAAGCAGAACTGCTTGCAAGCACCATTCTGTAACCATAAAAAAAAAACAGTAGAGTGTACTCAATACTGTAAATGTTCTTTTTATATCTTGTTTTGGAATTTTACCCTAACAGTAAACTGTCTTGTCAATCTTAAATGGTGTCCACATTGTACAGTTCAGTCAACTACGTGAACAACTATGCTACTAAAACAAGGGATGTTCCGATCGAATCTGTTTCCGATACGGATCTTCGGTAACAGTATTGAGTGTACTCAATACTGTAAATGTTCTTTTTATATATTGTTTTGGAATTTTCCCCTAACAGTAAATTGTCTTGTTAAAGGGGAACATTATCACAATTTCAGAAGGGTTAAAACCATTAAAAATCAGTTCCCAGTGGCTTATTTTATTTTTCGAAGTTTTTTTCAAAATTTTACCCATCACGTATTATCCCTAAAAAAAGCTTCAAAGTGCCTGATTTTAACCATCGTTATATACACCCATCCATTTTCCTGTGACGTCACACAGTGATGCCAATACAAACAAACATGGCGTATAGAACAGCAAGGTATAGCGACATTAGCTCGGATTCAGACTCGGATTTCAGCGGCTTAAGCGATTCAACAGATTACGCATGCATTGAAACGGATGGTTGTAGTGTGGAGGCAGGTAGCGAAAACAAAATTGAAGAAGAAACTGAAGCTATTGAGCCATATCGGTTTGAACCGTATGCAAGCGAAACCGACAAAAACGACACGACAGCCAGCGACACGGGAGAAAGCGAGGACAAATTCGGCGATCGCCTTCTAACCAACGATTGGTATGTGTTTGTTTGGCATTAAAGGAAACTAACAACTATGAACTAGGTTTACAGCATATGAAATACATTTGGCAACAACATGCACTTTGAGAGTGCAGACAGCCCATTTCAGGCGCGCTAAGAACATATATTTTTCCACGATTTCAGCACTCAGGTTAACCATACCTAAATAGACACAAAATACTGCATTACACAAGACTACCCGAATGTACTCGAATGATTGAAAAAAAAAAAGTTTTTAAGATAAATTATCGGTAAACACAGTTTATGTATAATAATTTACGTAAAACCGCGAGTAATGAATAAAGTTTTCATCAATTAATATATTCTGTAGACATACCCTCATCCGCTCTCTTTTCCTGAAAGCTGATCTGTCCAGTTTTGGAGTTGATGTCAGCAGGCCAGGGAAGCTTGGGTCGATGTTCTTCTCTTGATCATCTTCGGTGGCATAAGGGACGGTAGAAGCGGTGTGAGCCAAGACATCCAGGGGGTTTAGCTCGCTCGTCAGCGGGAACAAACTGCCGCCATTGCTTGCCGTGCTACCGAGGTCCTTTGTCCCTGAATAGCTCACACACTCCGGCAGATTCAATGGGGGTCTGGCGGCAGATTTCTTTGACTTTATCGTTGGAAATGCATCTGCTTTGAGTGTCGCAGGATATCCACACATTCTTGCCATCTCTGTCGTAGCATAGCTTTCGGTAAAGTGTGCGGAACAAACGACTGACCATTTCGTCGGCTTTCCCCACACCCTCGTATTTTGAACAAATTTCGTCCAATTTCTTGCCACTTTCGCATCTTTGGGCCACTGGTGCAACTTGAATCCGTCCCTGTTCGTGTTGTTACACCCTCAGACAACACATCGACGAAAGTGAGAAAATGGCGGATTGCTTCCCGATGTGACGTCACGTTGTGACGTCATCGCTCCGAGAGCGAATAATAGAAAGGCGTTTAATTCGCCAAAATTCACCCATTTAGAGTTCGGAAATCGGTTAAAAAAATATATGGTCTTTTTTCTGCAACGTCAAGGTATATATTGACGCTTACATAGGTCTGGTGATAATGTTCCCCTTTAATCTTAAATGGTGTCCACATTGTACAGTTCAGTCAACTACGTGAACAACTATGCTACTAAAACAAGGGATGTTCCGATAGAATCCGTTTCCGATACGGATCTTCCATGCTTCCATGAGATCTTCCATGACAGAGACCGGCCGGTACCAATACCGATCACATGTATAAACTTTAAATGTTTCAAAGTGTTTCGGATGAGTGTTTTTGACAGTTTAACAATATATACACAATACTGGTCCAGGGTGATGGTCAAATGCAGAGAATAATTTCGCCACACTTTAACTTAAAGCTCAGTGGTGCCAGCAAGGCCTTCTCTGCTGGCCTAACATATCCATAAATCATGATCATAATTAAAGATAAAAGTATTGTTTTATTTACTTTTCTAAATATCTAAAAATATTCATATTCCCTTCATGTCATATTATGCTCCTTCCAGTGCTGTTGTTTTTAGGTTAGAGTTTTTATCCAATCAGAATTCAGCTCGCTTATGCTGTACGATAATCTGCCCGGGGCCTTCAGAATCAACAATGCGGGCGTCTGTGCACTGTAAGCGAATGGGGACATACAGTTGATAGATAATTGCGATAGCCAATCAGATTACGAGATGTTGTCAGTAAGTTCTTTGAGCTGGCCTCATGTTGAACGTGACATTTACGCGTCCTGTGATTGGATACTCACTGGTTTGAGCCGTGGCGGTGCTATGCAGATCAGCAGAGCCCCAGCCGGGACCGATAGCGGATTAATTTGAGAACACATACAGTTGATAGACAGTTGCAATAGCCAATCAGATCACAAGTTGTTGAAAGTAGCCTATCTATGTAGCCTGATGTTAACGAGACTGTGATTGGATACTCACTTGTCATTCCAAAGTGAATATCCAATCACAAGTTGCAATTTACTAAAAGCAGGAAGTGTTGCGCAGTAGCCATACCGGGCTCGCTGAGAAATCCCCAATACTCCTTTTTTTAACCGACAAAGAAGGAGAGCAAAACGTTGATTAGGTGGCAGATTTACTGTATATTTGCAAGGCCATTTTCAAGAAGGATATTTAAAGAGAAATTACATCTTGTAAGACGATGCCAGCTGTCCCGGCGATGAAATGGGGAAATGCCCGCCACTTCCACTCGAATCAACCGACTACGAGTGGTACCACTGGCTTATACGGCGTCGAATGGGTGCTACAAACTGAGTTGAAATATTTTATTTCTTTATTTTTTTCACGTTTAATATGTTTTGCAATTTTAATTTTGACAGCACCACATAAGATATGTTTTAATTGCTGATAAGGGTATATATATACATATATATATATATATATATAGTATATATACCCGTATAACCTGTTTTGCAGGTTTCTCTGCTCTTCAGGGGATTTTTATATATTAATATACATGATATTTTTTCAAAACTCCCCTGAAGAGCAGAGAAACCTGCGAAACAAGCTTGTAGGGATGAAACAGCCTCTGTGTTTTTTCCTGACCTAACGTATATTCCGCTCTACCCCGGTATTGAGCACTGTATAACGGATAAACCACAGAAACCTGGACTATATATATATATATATATATATATATATATATATATATATATATATATATGTATATATATATATATATATATATACATATATATACCTTGCGCTTTTCTAGACACTCAAAGCGCTTTACATCATGAACACAGAGAAACCAGTATTCCTTCACCCCACATTCACACATGGATAGTGGTAAGCTATAGTTGATTACTACTTTAAGATAAGGTCATTTTTAAAATAGTTGTAGTAAAACATGAATATCAAAGATAAAATTAATGCATGTTGACATATAAAACGTGTACAATATGGTACTAATGCAGATCAGCAATGTTATTTGCCATTGTAGTCCATTATTTGTTTGTACCTGACAAAATATGTGATATCTGTTTAAAATAAAGTAAAGCACATTGTGTTGATTTGATTAAGCCTGAAATGACTATTGCCAATAAAAAATCACCACAAGTGGAGGAAAATATAAAAGTTTGGAGATACTTTTAGCATTTGATGATTGCACGCACCTGAGCATCCACAAGGAGGTGTCTCATCAGGGTCATAGACTTCTGCAGCGTCTCCTTCTCAGGGGGAAGATAGGTGTGTTCCTCCTGCTCTAGTGGCTTGGGTGTGGTCACCATGAAGCTTGCGATCTGGTCGTTCAGGCTGTTTAGAGACTGCACGGCTAGAAGGAGACAGAAAAACAAGTCTCAAGCAGGCGGTTATGACAAAAAAAACACTATGATGATACTCTAAATCAGTGTTTTTCAACCACTGTGCCGTGAGGTACAGTCTGGTGTGCCGTGGGAGATTATCTAATTTCACATATTTGGGTTAAAAATATTTTTTGCAAACCAGTAATTATAGTCTGCAAATTATGTGTTGTTGTTGAGTGTCGGTGCTGTCTAGAGCTCGGCAGAGTAACCGTGTAATACTCTTCCATATCAGTAGGAGGCAACCGGTAGATAATTGCTTTGTAGATGTCGGAAACAGCGGGAGGTAGTGTGCAGGTAAAAAGGTGTCTAATGCTTAAACCAAAAATAAACAAAAAGGTGAGTGCCCCTAAGAAAAGGCATTGAAGCTTAGGGAAGGCTATGCAGAACAGAACTAAAACTGAACTGGCTACAAAGTAAACGCAAACAGAATGCTGGACGACAGCAAAGACTTACTGTGGAGCAAAGACTTACTGTGGAGCAAAGACGGCGTCCACAATGTACATCCGAACATGACAATCAACAATGTCCCCACAAAGAAGAATAAAAACAACTGAAATATTCTTGATTGCTAAAACAAAGTAGATGCGGGAAATATCGCTCAAAGGAAGACTTGAAACTGCTACAGGAAAATACCAAAAAAAAGAGAAAAAGCCACCAAAATAGGAGCGCAAGACAAGAACTAAAACACTACACACAGGAAAACAGCAATAAACTCAAAATAAGTCACAACGTGATGTGACAGGTGGTGACAGTACACCTACTTTGAGACAAGAGCTATATTGATGCATGCTTGGTTATGGTTTAAAGTCGTATCCAACAATTGTGACGACTTTTTACTGTCAACTGAGTTTAGTCTTTTAATGATTTCTGCTGGTGGTGTGCCTCCGCATTTTTTCAACGCAAAAAATGTGCCTTGGCTCAAAAAAAGGTTGAAAAACACTGCTCTAAATTGTCCTCTTTCGAAAAAAAGACAATTATGAGCGTTCATGGTCTGATGAACGAGGAAAAAGACAATTTGTATTATGTTAACATATATGGTATAATGCAGAAAAACAGCAAATGAGTAAACTGGGATTCATGACATAACATACAAAGTCTTTGAGCGTCACTATTTCAGAATCAGAATCAGAAATACTTTAATAATCCCCGAGGGGAAATTAAAATTTTCAGCACAATCCCATTCAAGATCAGACAAACATTACAGGTAGACAGAACAGGATCGCTGACGGGTCTGCCAACTTCCGGCGCCCCTTACAAAAAAAGTGAGATACAGGTAAACAATGGGGGGTGAGAAAATGTTTTTAAATTAAAACATTAAAAAAAATAAAAAAATTCACTAGATACTGTAGATGTTTGTTGTAAATGACAGTTTTACGACAATGTCCATGTTTTTAAAACAATACATTTTAGACAAGGTGCCTTTTTAAAAACACAAAACTCAAAGCGTCACGTTGCGCTCCAAATATTGCGGCCTCACCATACCCCAATGTATTTTATTTATTTTTAGGGACTGCAATGTCCCTTTGGGACAGACGACCTATTGTATTTTGTGCATTTTATTATTATTATTCCGCCGCCTCTTTGGGCTGTAATTTGACCCTTTTAACATGCTTCAAAACTCACCATATTTGACACACACATCAGGACTGAAAATTGCCATCTAATAAAAAAAAAAAAAAAAAAACTCAAAATTGCGCTCTAGTGCCCCCGAGGAAAAACACAGACAAAACTGCTTGTAACTACTAGTAGAAATGTCGTAGAAACAAAAATCTCTATGTAGGTCTGACTTAGACCTAGACTTCATACATTGACATCCTTCAGCAAAAAACAGGAAGTTGGCAATTCCCCCTTCAAAACTAAATTTTACTAAAAACAGTCACTTTTGCCTCTTTGAGCTGTAATTTGACCCCCTTAACATGCTCCAAAACTCACTAAACTGGACACACACATCAGGACTGGCAAAAATTGCGATCTAATGAAAAAACCCAACCCAAAAACTCAAAATTGCACTCCAGCGCCCCCTAGGAAGAAAACACAGACACAACTGCTCCTAGGAAGAAAACTCAGACAAAACTGCCTGTAACTTCCAGTAGGAATGTCTTAGAGACATGAAACAAAAACCTCTATGTAGGTCTCACTTAGACCTACATTTCATATACTGACAACCCCCAGCAAAAACCAACAGGAAGTTTGCAATTACCCCTTCAAAACAAAAGTTTTGTAAAAGCCGGTTACCTTTTTTCAAACAATCTCCTCTGAGTGCGTTTGTTGTTTTGGCTTCAAACTAGCACAGGAGAGAGATTGAACCCTTCTGATTAAAATTTGACCAAAGAGTTTTAATTACTGCTCCGGTTTGGATTTTATGTGCCGTCAAAATCAGTCCCGTTCATCGCTGCTTGCAGCTTTAATTGTATTTGATTAATTATTTAATTACAGTGTTTTATTTTTCTATATTCAAACACAGTGTTAGTGTTCAAACTTTGTGTAATGTTACAGTGGCCGAAAATAAATACTTAGGACTACAATGCTACTTTATGTTAATAATGTTCATTATGGTGGTACTTGGAGAGCCAAAAAGTTTGAGAACAACTGTGCTAAGATTTTAATTTGGACTGCTGGCTTTTAATGTGTAATTTTTAGGGCTGTCTAATTTAAGGAGTTTGATCACATTAATCATTTATCAATGCAAATTAATCACCTAGTTTATTTTTCCGACACATATTTCTTTACTTTAAAAGCGGCGTGGGTTGTTATTCGCTCAGTGACCAGGTCAATGCTTACCCTAGTGCAAAGATAAGCAAATATAATTATGTATATTTAGTAAAAGATATATTTTAATGTTTTACTAAATATACATAATTTGTACATCGGTATGACGTTCTGACAATAAAAGGTTTGTTTTGGTAATATATGAGACAATGCAGGGCGAGTTTATTCATACAGCACAATCTGTACAAAAGGCAATTCAAAGTGCTCTACAGATGCCTAGCATTCCAAAAGGCAAATAAAATCAGAAATAAAAATAAAAACATAATGAAAACAATCATAATTGAGTTAGAATTTAAAAAATTAGGTAAAATACTTTCATTCGTCATATTCACAGTTAGATAAGTGTTTTCAGCCTGGATTTGAACATTTAAAGTTAATTAAAATTGTGCAAGAAATGAGTTGACTGATTAATCATGATAAATCACAATTTGAAAGTGGATTGATCTGATTAAACAGCACTTGTATTTCTTTTTTATATATCTCCCCACTCAGTGCTCCTTTTTCCCCATTCAAAGCATGCAGCAAAATATCCCCCTTTATGATTTTCTGCAAGGGTCTTGTCACTTAAATTAGAGGTGTACATGGCGCGTAAGTAAGTGGGAGCCAGAGATAGTGCGGACATGTTGGACAATTATACGCTTCCAACTTTGCGGTATCAGTTTGGAGGAGGCCCTTCACTGGACCAAATGGTCCAAGAAATGCATGCTTAGATGAGTTTGGTGTGGAGTAACTAAACCCCATTACTCTGAATGAGAGATACACTATATTGCCAAAAGTATTTGGCCACCTGCCTTGACTCACATATGAACTTGAAGTGCCATCCCATTCCTAACCCATAGGGTTCAATATGATGTCGGTCCACCTTTTGCAGCTATTACAGCTTCAACTCTTCTGGGAAGGCTGTTCTTCCAAAAGCGCATTGGTGAGGTCACACACTGATGTTGGTCGAGAAGGCCTGGCTCTCAGTCTCTATTCTAATTCATCCCAAAGGTGTTCTATCGGGTTCAGGTCAGGACTCTGTGCAGGCCAGTCAAGTTCATCCACACCAGACTCTGTCATCCATGTCTTTATGGACCTTGCTTTGTGCACTGGTGCAGTCATGTTACAGTCCAAACTGTTCCCACAAGGTTGGGAGCATGGAATTGTCCAAAATGTTTTGGTATCCTAGAGCATTCAAAGTTCCTTTCACTGGAACTACGGGGTCAAGCCCAACTCCTGAAAAACAAACCCACACCATAATCCATCCTCCACCAAATTTCACACTCAGCACAATGCAGTCCGAAATGTACCGTTCTCCTGGCAACCTCCAAACCCAGACTCGTCCATCATATTGCCAGATGAAAAGTGTGATTCATCACTCCAGAGAAGGTGTCTCCACTGCTCTAGAGTCCGGTGGCGACGTGCTTTACACCACTGCATCCGACGCTTTGCATTGGACTTGGTGATGTATGGCTTAGAGTCAGCTGCTCGGCCATGAAAAAACATTCCATGAAGCTCTCTGCGTACTGTACGTGGGCTAATTGGAAGGTCACATGAAGTTTGGAGCTCTGTAGCAACTGACTGTACAGAAAGTCTTTGCACTCTGGGCTTCAGCATCCGCTGACCCCTCCCTGTCAGTTTACATGGCCTACCACTTTGTAGCTGAGTTACTGTTGTTCCCAAACTCTTCCATTTTCTTATAATAAAGCCCACAGTTGACTTTGGAATATTTGGGAGCGAGGAAATTTCAAGACTGGATTTGTTGCACAGGTGGCTTCCTGTGACAGTTCCACGCTGGAAATCCCTGAGCGCGGCCCATTCTTTCACAAATGTTTGTAGAAACCGTCTCCATGCCTAAGTGCTTAGGACACCTGATTGTGATCATTTGGATGGGTGGCCCAATACTTTTGGTAATATAGTGTACGTCAGTGACGGAAAGAAAAAAAATGTAAAACATTTTTTTTTTTATTAAATTGTTATATGTATCCAGTGATTATACTATAAAGTTATTTTCCATTTAACTTCACCCGTTTTAGATTATTTTTATTTAAAATCGCTGAATTTTCACATTTGCCGTTCAAATACTGAGAAGAGACGGTGCAGTGAACAGCAGCCAGTTGAGGCACGTCACTGCGTTGTGCCTCACCATTTGTTGCGGACTCGGCTAACTGCTGGCCTGCTGTGCAGTGAGACCGTATTGCTATATGAATTATATTATACATTTCCATAGTTTAGTTAGCTGAGGTATATAATGTACAGTGTATTTTGTCAACAACTGTATGTGTGTAAAGTATTTCTTGTGCTGAGCGATCATAAAAGGGCTGCAAAAGACGCACTGGCTGAGGCTCGCCTCCTGCACCCCCGCCGTAGAATGCACGGCAACCCCTGACGGGAGTGTTATATCAACTAAAGCCCACACTTAAACTTTCCACGTGCAAGATTTAATCTATTTAAAAAAGTTATTTCATAAGCCAAAAAGTGCAAAAACACGTGCAAGATTTAATCTATTTAAAAAAGTTATTTCATAAGCCAAAAAGTGCAAAAACAATAATGTTCGTGTTGGAGGAGTTGTGAATGACTGCAGGGCCACAACATTAGGTACACCTGCAGACTGCAGGTGTACCTAATTCACAACTCCTCCAACACGAACATTATTGTTTTTGCACTTTTTGGCTTCTTATTAAATAACTTTTGTAACCTATTTTTATGGGCTTTCCTCTTTGTGATGTTAAGTTCCTGCTATGCGCTGTTATACAGTATATGCCTTGAGCTCTTATTTTGAAGGCGCTAAGAGCAGAAGTGACGACACGTTGGAGTGGAGTGGAAGTTTTTGAAAGAAGGTAAATAAAGTGGTCCTCGTGTAAACTGGAGCCTCCGTGTTTGTTATTTTGTAGTTTCATACAGTATAGGCGACATTTATAAACCCTCGGTTACACTTTTTTAAATAGATTCAATCTTGCACGTGGAAAGTTTAAGTGAGGGCTTTAGTTATAAATAAATGATAAATGGTTTATACTTGTATAGCGCTTTTCTACCTTCAAGGTACTCAAAGCGCTTTGACAGTATTTCCACATTTACCCATTCACACACTGATGGCGGGAGCTGCCATGCAAGGCGCTAACCAGCAGCCATCAGGAGCAAGGGGTGAAGTGTCTTGCCCAAGGACACAATAAGTAAAGGTAAGACCATAATAACGTTTTTTTTAATTAAATGTGCTTTTTTGTGTGCTACAGTTTGTATGTGTAAAGTTAAAGTTAAGTTAAAGTACCAATGATTGTCACACACACACTAGGTGTAATGAAATTTGTCCTCTGCATTTGACCCATCCCCTTGATCACCCCCTGGGAGGTGAGGGGAGCAGTGGGCAGCAGCGGCGCCGCGCCCGGGAATAATTTTTGGTGATTTAATAACCCCCAATTCCAACCCTTGATGCTGAGTGCCAAGCAGGGAAGAATGCTGGTATGAGCTTTTAAACATAACCCGTTAACTGCTGCCAATCAAATGGTGAATAAGATACTCTTTAGGGTTCATATGTTTGTAAATCTGACTGTGATGAAGTCAGTGCCTCACCAGCCATCAACCTCACCACACGTCACTGGTGTACGTGCTCGGAAGCATTCTTAATGATGCGCTTGAGATCAGCAAAAAAAACTACAGAGTCAAACTCAAAGCCCTTTTGAACGCCATACTTTCATGCCTTGGTAAAACGGCCCTTTTATCCACATGGTGTCCTTCTTACTGGTCACAATATAGTGGAAGAACACGGTTTCCTACATTACCTCTGTTGTCAACAGCATTTTTTTTTTTTTAATCCAGAATGTTCCATCCTGTTTTTGTTCCTATGTTCTTGCCCTCATGTGCGCCAAGCAAACAAGCTCCTTTCAGGTTTCCTTCCCCGCCTTCCTCCCACAGTGAAAACTAGCCGGCTCGAGTGTATTTCCTCCAAAACAGACACACACTCACACTTCCTCAGCCCTCTTCCATTTACCATTAATCCCTCTTTAGTCTCGGGGAGGTCACTGCAAATATTTCCGAGGTCACCCGCGTAATTTCCATAATTACGTGCAGCTTTTTCCCCCACCCCGTATCTATCTTTTGTATTTGTCATAAGCCGCCATACGAGCCCCTAATGCCTCATCATCCGTGTTTTCAGCTTTAAAACTTGGCTAATCCTCCAAATGTACCACTTTGTCAGCTATAAAAGGTGTCCGGGGGTCATCTCATGCAGACTTGAAGCCGTCACATCTCTTACTGAATATATAAATGCACAAACAGCTAAAATATGCAGACTCTATGGGATGCATTTATGCAGGGATTTTTTTGAGTGGGGGTCTGCAACCATAAAGCATTTTCCCCCGCACTACAGAAAAAAAAGCATAGATTTATGTGTTGCATAACCACAATTCCTTTCACCGTGCCTGACATTTTGCAAGCAAACAAGCTTTGGAGGCAGAGATAAGGCGGGAATGAGGGGGCTGGAGCGGAAGACTGTATCCCCCCTCGAGGTGAGAGTAGAATGTGTGAGTGACTTAAGCCACTACACACCCACTGGGTCAATCTCAAACTTATTATTGGATGACTGACAGGTAAAAGGGAAGAATACCATTACATGGCAAGATAAAAGCATATTGTTTCGAGCTGCTTTTGCACACTGCCATCTAGTGGGGAAAGAATGCACACGCAGAAATGTGAGCTATAAACATGCACTACTGCAGTGGTTCTCAAACTTTTTACACTCCATCCATCCATCCATTTACTACCGCTTATTTTCTTCGGGGTCGCTGGAGCCTATCTCAGCTACAATCGGGCGGAAGGCGGGGTACACCCTGGACAAGTCGCCACGTCATCGCAGGGCCAACACAGATAGACAGACAACATTCACACTCACATTCACACACTAGGGACCATTTAGTGTTGCCAATCAACTTATCCCCAGGTGCATGTCTTTGGAGGTGGGAGGAAGCCGGAGTACCCGGAGGGAACCCACACAGTCACGGGGAGAACATGCAAACTCCACACAAAAAGATCCCGAGCCCGGGATTGAACTCACGACTACTCAGGACCTTCGTATTGTGAGGCAGACGCACTAACCACCTCAGAAAAACGTGTCTCTCCAAGTACCACCATAATGACCAACATTAAAATACAGTAGCGTAGTAGGCCTAAATATTCATTTTAAAAAAAAAAAGAGGTTTTATTTAACAATGATACTATATTTTCCGGACAATAACCCGCTATAAAACGGTGCCCCACGTTATGGATTTTTCTTTGCCAACAGCCATAATGTTTTGTATTCAACACATTTTATTAATAACGCACTGAACAGGTGTGTTATTGTTTGTGTTAAGGCGCCATCTTTTGGATGAATTCGCTCACTTCTGGTAAATATTGGGGTTGAAAACATACGTCCTCTTTTGTGCCTTCAACCGGAAGTAAAACCGTCCATAGAGTTTCTGCTCGAGAGGATTCTTCATTCATCACTACAAGCAACGTTTGTAGGTTTTTCAATATAACCAGAGAAAGGTAGTAACGCGCTACAATTACTCCGTTACAACTACTTGAGTAACTTTTGGGATAAATTGTACTTCTAAGAGTAGTTTTAATGCAACATACCTTTACTTGAGTGTATTTATAGAGAAGAAACGCTACTTTTACTTCGCTCTATTTATCTACATTCAGCTCGCTACTCGCTACTGATTTTTATCGATCTGTTAATGCACGCTTTGTTTGTTTTGGTTTGTCAGACAGACCTTCAAAGTAGGATCTACCGCATGCCTGCGTTTCACCAATCAAATACAGTCACTGGTGACGTTTGACTCCGTTTCACCAATCAAACAGAGCCAGGCGGTCACGTGATTAACTGCACATAAAGTTTCAGCGGCAACAAGCTTAAGCTTACATGAACTCAACGTCAAATTTGAGGAAGTAAGTAACATTAGTAGATATTTTGGCTGTCAACGTAGGCTGATGTTAGCTTCCCTGCTATGAATCACTGTCAAATGTACATCGTGTGGGGACATTTAATAACGCACTGCAGCCTCATAGAGAGACAGACAAAGACACACACACACACACACACACACACACACGCATGCATAGAAACACCAATCAGAAGTGTGTTCCCAGATGTACCCCACACCTATCAGTTTATGGTTTGCGTAAAGGCTAACTTGTTATTTTCCTTTGTAATCTCTTCCTACTGAGCCTATGGTGCTGTTAAGTTATTGTGGCTCAATTAGCTTATTTTTTTTTATGTTATTGTATTATTATTTAATATATATTATTGTTTTAGTTGCTTAAGAGATATTCCTGGCTCTGAATTTGCTCATTGCTATTTTTATGTTTTTGTGCATTATTTGTTGCCGTCATCATTAAACGAACAGGTTACTCAACAGTCACTCAGTACTTGAGTAGTTTTTTCACAACATACTTTTTACTTTTGCTCAAGTAAATATTTGGGTGACTACTCCTTATTTTTACTTGAGTAATAAATCTCTGAAGTAACAGTACTCTTACTTGAGTACAATTTCTGGCTACTCTACCCACCTCTGAATATAACTAAACCGATTTACACTTACTAAACTGTGTCTGTAGGAGTGTTTAATGCATATGTGCACATGCTATCGTAATGTAATCAAATTAGCGTCTTTAGCATTAGCGAAACATATGCTAACACGTTTACAAGTGCCTATGTTAGTATTTTAAACTTACAACGGCTTTG
Source organism: Nerophis lumbriciformis (assembly GCF_033978685.3). Taxonomy (NCBI): domain Eukaryota; kingdom Metazoa; phylum Chordata; class Actinopteri; order Syngnathiformes; family Syngnathidae; genus Nerophis; species Nerophis lumbriciformis. The sequence continues at coordinate 15,681,352 of NC_084548.2, forward strand.
TTTTTTTATTGTTTCAGTTTCATTAATTCACAATTTTTGAGTCCGTTTAGCTGATTGGAGAGCTAGCTTTCGTAGTTCGATGACGTCTGTTTTGTTTGATCAGTCGTTTGGAAACAACTAAGGTATGTAAATAAACATTTACAAATATCTCATTTGACAACTTATATATTTGCGTCTTATAGTCCGGTTTGGCTAATAAATGGAAAAATTATCTTCTAAAATTTGGCGGGTGTGGCTTAAATATGGTTGTTGGTATTTTTGGCCACGGTAATATTAAACACAGTTTGAACAGTAACACTGTATTTTAATATGAGGGGGGAAAAAAACACTAATTTGGCGCACCACTACATCAGGGGTCAGCAACCCGCGGCTCTAGAGCCACATGCGGCTCTTTAGCGGCGCCCTGGTGGCTCCATGAAGCTTTTTCGAAAATGTATGGAAATGGAAAAAAAATGGGGTGAAAAGTATGTTTTTTGTTGTAATATGGTTTCTGTAGGAGGACAAACACGACACAAACCTTCCTAATTGTTAGAGATCCCATTGTTTAATATGTTTGTGTTTATCCTTCACTGATGAGTATTTGGCGAGCGCCGCTTTGTCCTACTAATTTCAGCTGCCCTTGAACTCACCGTAGTGTGGACAGTGACTGAACAGTTTGTTCATATGTATAACTTTATTCGACGCTGCCACAGAAAGACGTGTTTTATGCCACTCCTTTGTCTCATTTTGTCCACCAAACGTTTTATACTGTGCTTTAATGTGCAAAGGTAAGCTTTGTTTATGTTATTGACTTGTTGGAGTGCTAATCAGGCATATTTGGTCACTGCATGACTGCAAGCTAATCAAAGCTAACGCGCTATTAAGGCTAGCTGTATGTACATATTGCATAATTATGCCTCATGTTTAGGTATATTTAATGTCCTTTACTTATGTCCTCTTTGTATTTACTTTATTTTTCCATCTTTCATAACACATTATCTGTATGTAATATTGGCTGCATTTCTGATGGTTGTTTGTGTGCCATGTTGTTCCAGACCACAGCAAACGTTACCCAGCTTGCAAAGACTGTAATAAATCCATTAGAAGAAGACAGCCTGCCGTTTCCTTTAACTTGGACACACACATCTATACCTTTGGCCATTCTAAGACAGTCATTTCCAGGACTTATCTCACCCACTGAGAAGTTTTACTAATGTTTTCCAATGTTTTAAAAATGTGTAGAATTAATATTATATTTCAACATTTCTGTCAGATTTGCGTCAGCCTGCGACACATAATTTTGATAGTAGGCTAATATAGCTAACTTACATCATGTGTTACCATCATTATAACACTTATATAAGTCTTTTAATTTTTTGCAGCTCCAGACAAATGTTTTATTTATTTTTTTGCTCCAATATGGCTCTTTCAACATTTTGGGTTGCCGACCCCTGCACTAGATGGAGCCCGCGTACCACTGTTTGAGAATCACTGCACTACTATAATAACCAGTTCACTTTGATTTATAATCCAACACAATTATGTGCACAATTAGTAAACTATATTTGTTGCAAAAACTGTCCAGGCGGACAATGAAGAGGACTCAGACAGGGAGCATGACCAACAAAGCAATGCAGTAGCTTTTAGGTGTTTATCTTTTTTCTCCCTCTGGAAACCGACAAAGTGAGCTGCAACAGTATCTCTACATATTGATCATAACATGCATCATTGCCTCAGGCCTGCAATCTGAGGTATTTTGCAGCAAAAGTGGAGGTGGGGTCAAACATAAACGTCACCCCACACATTGAACGCCGGGTATGGATTCTGAGGTTGCCAATACGACGGTCATTACACCTCTCAACCGAAAATCTGGGGTGGAACACTTTGGAAACAAAACACGCATTCAAACAGCTGGCGGATAGAGTCGTTCATAAATGAAGCACGGAAAAAGGTTTGCATCAGCCGTTGCACAATTAAATCAAATATTTAAAAGGCATTAAAATTATGCTGGTGCAGTTAGGCCCTTGAGTATCAGGACAATGACAAAGTTTTTACAGTATTTTCCTTTATACACAGCCATTTTTGGTTTAATTATATAGTACTGTAGGTGGAACTGGATATTTCTTAAAAACAATGGCAGTGCAACACAAAAACGTGTTCCTTGTGACAAAAAAATTATATTGAAAATTATATATATATAATATATATTATATTATTCATTATTATTCTTGTCTATTGTGAGCGAACTGTGGTGCTGAATTTCCCTCAGGGATCAATAAAGTACTTTCTATTCTATTTCTATAATACAATGCAGGATTTTAATTTGGATGACTGACTTTCAATGCGTCATTTTTACATGTTAGTGGATGCCACTTTTCAAATTTAAAGCGTGCAGAAAAAATGTCATTTTTTACTTTTTCCGCAAGTGTCTTGCCACTAAATGTGTGTAAATTCAATAGTTTATAGAGTCTTTGACATATTTAGTTCATGCACAAATACTGTACATTGTAAACATGTACCAGGTGTTCGCAGCACCAGTATTTTTTCCACAATAAAATACTGTAATCGAACATTAGGTACATGGCTTTGTAACCCCATGTTTCCAGACCATGGAGTTCTGTAAAAAAAAAAGTTGCACACTCTTGTACAGTATCATTTAACGAACAGGTTACTCATCAGTTACTCAGTACTTGAGTAGTTTTTTCACAACATACTTTTTACTTTTACTCAAGTAAATATTTGGGTGACTACTCCTTATTTTTACTTGAGTAATACATCTCTAAAGTAACAGTACTCTTACTTGAGTACAATTCCTGGCTACTATACCCACCTCTGCTAATAAGCAATAATTCTGAGGTTACTGAGGGAAGACTCTTAGTTAATGGCTTACTGGCTGTATAATAAGGCCATGCAGAATAAGGCATTAATAAGTACTTAATGACTAATTAAGAGCCAATATGTTACTAATTTGCATGCTAATAAGCAACTAATTAATGGTGAATAAGTGTTCCCCATACTAAAGTGTTACGGAAATTTTAGACGGAGTCTATTCACTTTTAGTGCAAGTTGTTTGACAACCAAGAGATTAAAGGCCTACTGAAACCCACTACTACCGACTACGCAGTCTGATAGTTTATATATCAATGATGAAATCTTAACATTGCAACACATGCCAATACGGCCAGGTTAGCTTACTAAAGTGCAATTTTAAATTTCGCGCGAAATATCCTGCTGAAAACGTCTCAGTAAGATGACGCCTGCGCGTGACGTCACGGATTGTAGAGGACATTTTGGGACAGCATGGTGGCCAGCTATTAAGTCGTCTGTTTTCATCGCAAAATTCCACAGTATTCTGGACATCTGTGTTGGTGAATCTTTTGCAATTTGTTCAATGAACAATGGAGACAGCAAAGAAGAAAGCTGTAGGTGGGAAGCGGTGTATTGCGGCAGGTGTTGTGCCGGATAATGCACCCCCGCCGTAGAATGCACCCCCTGACTGTTGTGCCGGATAACACAGCCGGTGTTTCATTGTTTACATTCCCGGAAGATGACAGTCAAGCTTTATCATTGGCCTGTGGAGAACTGGGACAACAGAGACTCTTACTAGGAGGACTTTGACTTGGATACGCAGACGCAGTACCGTGAGTACGCATGCAGCTGCGGCTTCCAAACATTTGATCGCTTGCCCGTACGTGCGTGCTGCTATGTGCATGTCACGTACGTAACTTTGGGGACTTTGGGGAAATATATGTGCTGTATGAACTTTGGGGAGGTGAACGGTACTTTGGGCTGTGGGATTGAGTGTGTTGTGCAGGTGTTTGAGTTGTATTGGCGGGTTATATGGACGGGAGGGGGGAGGTGTTTGTTATGCGGGATTAATTTGTGGCATATTAAATATAAGCCTGGTTGTGTTGTGGCTAATAGAGTATATATATGTCTTGTGTTTATTTACTGTTTTAGTCATTCCCAGCTGAATATCAGGTCCCACCCGCCTCTCACAGCATCTTCCCTATCTGAATCGCTCCCACTGCCCTCTAGTCCTTCACTCTCACTTTCCTCATCCACAAATCTTTCATCCTCGCTCAAATTAATGGGGGAATCGTCGCTTTCTCGATCCGAATCGCTCTCGCTGCTGGTGGCCATGATTGTAAACAATGTGCAGATGTGAGGAGCTCCACAACCTGTGACGTCACGCGCTTATCGTCTGCTACTTCCGGTACAGGCAAGGCTTTTTTTTTATCAGCGACCAAAAGTTGCTAACTTTATCGTCAATGTTCTCTACTAAATCCTTTCAGCAAAAATATGGCAATATCGCGAAATGATCAAGTATGACACATAGAATGGACCTGCTATCCCCGTTTAAATAAGAAAATCCCATTTCAGTAGGCCTTTAAGAAAATAGAAAATACTGAATTGTCTGGGAATTCCATTGCATTTTGAGACATTTCCAATTATAACCACAACAAAAGTGGTCAGTTTTTAAACATTAGTTTCATATAAATCAATCATAATTGCAGGGTCAAACAGCCTCCATTATACAACCTTTATTACCTGTGCAAGCAAGGTTGTAAGTATTATATTTTCCTGATTCCTTTCAGTGTGTGGAGTATGTTTAATCTCTTGTATGTTCCTTTAGTTCACCTGAAGCTCACCTTCATCTAAGCCGACGCTGGAAGTAGGACGGCTACATTTCGGCTGTAACCAAAATTGTCACTTCACCCCATCGCCGCGTCTGCCGTCTTCTACGTGCATCTTGGCGGCATATGAAATGTCAAAGTGTCTCACACGTCCTCCTATTGAGCAGCGAGCGCGAGGAGAGATGAGAAGAAGTCGCGGCAGCACCCTGCCTGTCAGGCCTTTATCTTCACTAGGGAAGACTGCGGCTGCCAGGGGAAATAAGATCACTATGGGTGAAAAATGCTGGAAAGAATGCCTGCTGCAAGCTTAATAAGATAAGATGCAGTGGATGCCGGTCGGAGTCAAGAAAAAAAAAGGGAGCTTATTTCATGGCGATTGTTCACAGTGCATATGCAATCTACAAGAAATCGGGATCCATATTGAGTGTGATTATCCGGAAGCACGATGTCAAAACTTACATTAGCTGTCATGATATTTTCAAATGACCTAAATCAGTGGTTCTCAAAGTGCCACCATAATGACCAACATTAAAATACAGCAGCGTGGTCGGCCTAAGTATTTATTAAAAACAAGGCAGAGGTTTTATTTAAGAAATATATGTAATATTTTTGGCCTTAACATTAAACACAGTTTGAACAGTAATACTGTGTTTGGATTAGGGTTGTTCGGTATACCGGTATTGGTATAGTACCACGATACTAATGAATCATATACGGTACTATACCGTCTCTGAAAAGTACCGGTTTGCCACCCTGTCGTAGTTACGTCATGTCATTGCTGGTTTACGAGCAGAGGAGCATGTTCGGCAGCGCACAATTACGGAGTACTTACAAGCAGACACAGTGTGTAGACAGAAAAGGGAGAACGGACGCGTTTAGGCTTAAAAACTAACAATAAAGGTGAAGTTATAACACTGAAACGCCCTCAGGAAGAGGTGCTTTAAGACATGGCTAGCTAGCTAGCGGCTAAAGTCCAGCCCCAGTCTGCAGTGTTTTAGCTACTTCTAAATCACTAATCCTGGTCTCCATGGCGACAAATAAAGTAAGTTTTTTACAAGTATCATCCCTCCAGGACGAGGAATTGCTAAACATGCTTCACTACACACCGTAGCTCACCGACGTCAAAATGTCAACAAATGCCATTGGTGGATATACACCTAACATCCACTGTAATGATACCAAGTACGGTAGCGTATCTAGTCGATACTACTATGATTACATCGATATTATTTGGCATCACAACATCTTCTTTCGTTTTTTTTAAATGCATATTATGTTTATAAACACAGGAAATATGTCCATGGACACATGAGGACTTTGAATATGACCAATGTATGATCCTGTAACTACTTGGTATCGGACTGATGCCCAAATTTGTGGTATCATCCAAAACTAATGTAAAGTTTCAAACAGAAGAATAAGTGATTATTACATTTTTAACAGAAGTGTAGATAAAACATGTTAAAAGAGAAAGTAAGCAGCTAGTAACAGTAAATGAACAAGTAGATTAATAATTCATTTTCTAACACTTGTCCTTAATAATGTTGACAAAATAATAGAATGATAAATAACACAATATGTTACTGCATATGTCAACAGCTAAATTAGGAGCCTTTGTTTGTTTACTTACTAATAAAAGACAAGTTGTCTTGTATGTTCACTATTTTATTCAAGGACAAACTTGCATTTAGAAACATATGTTTAATGTACCCTAAGAATGTTTGTTAAAATAAAGTCAATAATGAAATGTTTTGTGGTCCCCTTTATTTAGAAAAAAAAAAAAAATATATATATATATATATATATATATATATATATATATATATATATATATATATATATATATATATATATATATATATACCTATACCTTTAGAAAAAAAAAAATATATATATATATATATATATATATATATATATATATATTTTTTTTTTTTTTTTTTTTTTTTTTTTTTTTTCTAAATAAAGGGGACAATGACAATAATAATTACATACACACATATATAAACAAATACATCCATACACAGGTCGGCGGGGCGTGGACCCACTGTCCACCTAGAACAAGCCGATCAATTCACCCCTGCCCCCTACCACCACCTCACACAGGTCCGGCCACGCACCCTCTCCCCCCTAGGAACAACCCCCGACAAGCCCGCACCCAGACGACAGCACGACACAGGGCGCTTCTCTGCATCCTGGGATCACACCAACAGCGGACATGCAGCATTGTTGCCATACATCCCTTAAAGAATCGGACATTGACATTTCAAAATTAAACATGAAAAAAAACGTCTTATGATAGATCATGTAAAATTAAATCAAACACAAAGTATAACTGAAATACAGCAAAAAATGTGCTGAAAGCACAAAAATGTCTGTCTTTGTTCACCGAGGGTTAAATCAACAGTCACATTGTGCAGCCAGGGGAAACTTTTTAAGGTAACTTTGCCCCCCAACTAATTACTTGTTTAGAAGTTTGCAGTGTGCACGATTAAGCACAATCGAAACAACATGCCCATTGATTTTATGGATGTGAAGCGCAGTAAAGACATTTAAACTCCACACTGTACATAAACGTCAGCATCATTAAACACAATGACTTTATTGCAGAAATATGTTGGCAAAAAAAAAAGCAAGACATAAATAAAATGTTATCAAAAGTCAGATATAGATGACAACATAATGGCTTAAATGAAAGCAAATCACTGTGCTGTACAACACTGCCCCCTATTGGTGAGACTGTGCAGCATCAGCTTGTTGCTACTGAACCACAACAAAACCTCCCACTCCATTTAATCAAAGTGTGAAATGAAATTAATGCAAATCACTTATATTGTGCAACTATCCAACTAAAAGGCAGTTTTAAGTCTGAATATTGTGGTTTAATGCATTTGTTTTGCTGTCAAGTGAATGTTCTGCATATTTTAAAGTACCAGTACAATAGAAAAACAAGTTGCCCCTATATTGAAGCTATTATCATACTGTATATCTGTTGCATAACACCAACAGACTTACAAAGTTTGCGAGTAAATAGATATGATCCAAATAGTATCGATCTCACAGAGATTGCCGAGCCATTTTGAGAAGATAATGAGGAAGCCCTAGATCCTCAGATCGCTTCCCCATCAACAACAATGCTAATCAAGCAGAGTTTGTGAAAGCCAACGATTACTTTGGGAAAAAAATGTGATCCAGAACATAATATTTTTCAACCCTTAACACAAAGAGGATGAGAAATATGTTTTAGAAGCCTAATGCAGCTTTATTGAAACACTAGAACAGTGGTTCTCAACCTTTTTTCAGTGATGTACCCCTGTGAACATTTTTTTAATTCAAGTACCCCCTATTCAGAGCAAAGCATTTTTGGTTGAAAAAAAGAGATAAAGAAGTAAAATACAGCACTATGTCATCAGTTTCTGATTTATTAAATTGTATAACAGTGCAAAATATTGTTCATTTGTAGTGGTCTTTCTTGAACTATTTGGAAAAAAAGATATAAAAATAACTAAAAACTTGTTGAAAAATAAACAAGTGATTCAATTATAAATATGTCCACAAAAAATCTAGCTGTCAACACTGAATATTGCATTGTTGCATTGTAATGAATGGAATAACCTACTTGATTTATGAACTTACATTCATATTTTGTTGAAGTATTATTCAATATATATATTTATAAAGGATTTTTGAATTGTTGCTATTTTTAAAATATTTTAAAAAAATCTCACGTACCCCTTGGCATACCTTCAAGTACCCCTAGGGGTACGCGTACCCCCATTTGAGAACCACTGCACTAGAGCATCAACAGCATTGCTCGGTGCTAAACATACAAACTAACCATATTAAAACAAACACTTACTGTACAATTTCCGCTCTCGCTGGGATGCCGATTTAGGGGACGCTCACATAATTCCGTTTAGATGAAGATTTAATCGCAATCCTCACTAAGGGGTTAAAAAAAAGTTGACGCAATACGTCTTTTTCGCCATCAAAGTCAAAGTCGACCAGCCTGTCTGTCCATTGCCATATTTGTCCACTACCAGGTGAGAGATGCATGTATTATAATTTAAAAGCATTTAAGTACCATCTTAGAACTAATTTGTATACTTTTGCCTTTAAATAGACCCCTCTTTTAGACCAGTTGATCTGCAGTCTCTTTTCTGCTCTGTCTCATTCTCCTGTGTGGAGAGACAATATGTAACACGGAAATCAGAAATATATGAAAAAAAAATTCCGTATTTTCCGGACCATAGGGCGCACCGGATTATAAGGCGCATTGCCAAAGAGCAGGTCTAGTCAGGTCTATTTGCATACAAAAGGCACACCGGATTATAGGGTGCATTAAAGGGGTCATATTATATTTTTTTTTTCTAAATGGAAAACACTTCCTTGTGGTCTACATAACATGTAATGGTGGTTCTTTGGTCAAAATGTTGCATAGATGATGTTTTACAGACCATCTTCAAGCCACTTTCTAACAGTCGCTTCAGGATGCGCCGTTTTGTGGGCGGTCTTATTTACATGGCTCACCTTCGGCAGCGTCTTTGCCCCGTCATCTTTGTTGTAGCGGTGTAGCGTGCAAGGACGGGGGTGGAAAAAGTGTCAAAAGATGAAGCTAACTCTTTTAATGACATTCAGACTTTACTTCAATCAATAACGGAGCAGCATCTCCTCATTCTGAAACAACAACAAGGCCGAAAATGTGTCCCGTTAAAAAAAAACGTTCGACCTGTACTCTCTAATAACTAAAGTTCCTTGAGTGAATAATGTCAACTCACTACACCGGTATGTTTTAGCGCTTTAATGGAGAGTTCACTGACATATATAAGTAAGAACTTTACACTACTTTATATTAGAAATGGCAACAGCAGAGAATGAATGTGCCATAACAAGAAGATAGAGAAAAAGAAGAAGCTTATCGAACACTGTGTCGCCACAAACTACAAAGGCGGACGCGCGCACATTTTCAGGACTTATGCAGATCCCAAATACAAATCAGCAGGTACCAGAAGGTAAGAAAAGTTGCTTTTGCATAATATTGCGAAACAAAACACCAGATAATATGTCTTACCTTATACACACACCATAATAATACTCGTATGTTGAAGCACATCAAGCGGTGCGGCTTCATAGCTTACCAAAGTCGTACTAAAACATTGAGAGATTTTTGAGCGCCGTGTGTTCTATATTTTCAATGGAACATATAACAGTTTGGTGTTGTGTACTTGAGTCATATTGCAGTCGACTACCATCTACTGGTCACACTTATCATTTCACCATATACCAAATAAAATAGCTTCGAGGTCGGTAAGCACAACCAAAATTATTCCGTACATTAAGCGCACCGGGTTAATAGGCGCACTGTCGAGTTTTGAGAAAACGAAAGGATTTTAAGTGCGCCTTATAGTCCGGAAAATACCGTACCGCTGAAAATAAGTTAGGTTTAGGGTTGCATACAATCAGCCGAAAAAGCAATGCATTCAATAACCGAAATAACAACTATGATGCTTTGCATTAGCCATCTTGGATAGCGCAACAAATCAAGCGTCCACCCGAAAAGGGTATAGCTGCGGCCGTAGAGACTAAGTCGCGCCCACAGTGGCGCTGACAATGTAAGAGCGGACACATGATTGGTAACGTGATCCAAGATGGCTAATGCAACGCACCATGGTTGTTATTATTTTGGTTGTTAAACGTATTGCTTTTTCCGCTGATTTTATGCAACCGTGACGATAACACAAGGGGTCCCAAAACTTTTTGACTCGGGGGCCACATTGGGTTAAAAAAATTTGGCCGGGATTTATATATATATATATATATATATATATATATATATATATATATATATGATAAAATATATATATATATATAGTAACACTTTTGTATGGGGAACATATTCTAAGTAACAAAGACTTAATTTAGAGTTATTTGGTTAGGGTTAGGGTTAGGAATGGATTAATAAGTACTTAATAATGACAAATTAAGAGCCAATATGTTACTACTTTGCATGTTAATAAGCAACTAATTAATGGTGAATATGTTCCACATACATACATACATACATACATACATACATACATACGTATGTATGTATGTATGTATGTGTGTGGCGCGGTTGGGAGAGTGGCCGTGCAAGCAACCTGAGGGTTCCTGGTTCAATCCCCACCTTCTACCAACCTCGTCACGTCCGTTGTGTCCTTGAGCAAGACACTTCACCCTTGCTCCTGATGGGTCCTGGTTAAGGCCTTACATGGCAGCTCCCACCATCAGTGTGTGAATGTGTGTGAATGGGTGAATGTGGAAATAGTGTCAAAGCGCTTTGAGTACCTTGAAGGTAGAAAAGCACTATACAAGTACAACCGATTTACCATTTACATACATACATACATACATGTCCAATAATATCGGCCTGCCGATATTATTGGCCGATAAATGCGTTAAAATGTAATATCGAAAATTGTCGGTATCGTTTTTTTTATTATCGGTATCGTTTTTTTTTATTAAATCAACATAAAAAACACAAGATACACTTACAATTAGTGCACCAACCCAAAAAACCTTCCTCCCCCATTTACACCCATTCACACTCATTCACACAAAAGGGTTGTTTCTTTCTGTTATTAATATTCTGGTTCCTACATTATATATCAATATATATCAATACAGTCTGCAAGGGATACAGTCCGTAAGCACACATGATTGTGCGTGCTGCTGGTCCACTAATAGTACTAACCTTTAACAGTTAATTTTACTCATTTTCATTAATGTAACTGTTTTTATATTGTTTTACTTTTTTTTATTCAAGAAAATGTTTTTAATTTATTTATCTTATTTTATTTTTATTTTTTTAAAGTACCTTATCTTCACCATACCTGTTTGTCCAAATTAGGCATAATAATGTGATAATTCCACGACTGCATATATCGGTTGATATCGGTATCGGTAATTAAAGAGTTGGACAATATCGGAATATCGAATATCGGCAAAAAGCCATTATCGGACATCCCTAATACATACTCCAAACCAAACCAGCAGTATTTTTGAATTTATTCCAGATTTCCGCATTGTCTCTCCAGCTTCACTTGCATTTAAAATACGCTTCACTTCCGTTGTCATCACCCCTGTGTGGGCACGTGTGGACGCGGTTTACATTGGGCGTGATTTAGACTTAAAGTGGGCGTAACTTAGAGTGTCTGCGTCCCAGACCTTTTTGACAAAGCGTCTCGATTTAGCAGAACATCGGCACACTTGGGTCGGAGGTTACAAAGATCATCCTCCTGCCTTTTGCCTTTATGTAACCAAGTGAAAAAGGCAACTGCGAAAATGGTGCTGTCAGTGCAACAGAACCCTGGGGTTGTGTAGATGCAAAGCTGGAAACGGCGTGCAGAACTCTCCTCTCTGCAGAGCTCATTAGACTCCACTAATCATATCTATTAGCGCCGCAACGGGCTGAACAAAAACACAGAAGCGGGAGTGAGAGGGGGCTTCCTAGAGGTGATTCGCTTTAAAATGTGTGTGTGTGGATGTTTAAGTTTGTGTGTGTGTGTGTGTTGGTTGATGGGAGAATCAAAGCCAACTGCCCCTGCAGCAGCAGCCGACTTCCCCTTGATTTCTCTCATCTGCTTCTCGTCTTTTCTCTGCCCTCATTCTTGTGATTTTTTTGATTTTTTTTTTTGTGTGTGTGTGTGCGCTGCACTTGAAACAACATCTGCAATTGTTGGAGGGATTACACAGCCGCTTGAGCTGGTGGCCCGTTTCGGAGCGAGAAATGGAATAATAAGCACAGCATCTGATGTCGGAGCAACAAAGGCATGCTGCGACAAAATCGGATTTGCGTTGTTTGTGCGCCCGAGTTCATCTTCTCATACTGTGGCCTTATAAACGTCGGAGGCTCACAAACAGACTGCAGGCCTTTAAAAAGGAATGTTTAATGCTGTTTAGCCTCCAGCTACTTCCATTAGGGAGCATGTGTTTTCATTAAGCACTTTGTTTGTTTGCTTCATTTGCATCGTGAGCTAAGTAAGTCTCCCCCCCCCCCCCCCCCCCCCCTATTATTTCTCCTCATAAGACACTTATTTGAAGTCATATTATTCATGGATCTTTGCATTTGTTCTACTAATCGTACTGCAGTGGGACTACTGCAAATACCTATTAAGCTCCAATTTGAAAATGTGGTACAAATGATATACAGTAGTAGGGATGGGTATTGAATTTGGTACTTTAATTAGCTGCAACAACATTTTTGACACCTTTGTTGCATGCTTCGGTACTGCAAGGAATTTAGGGATTTCACCATCTACGGTCCGTAATATCATCAAAAGGTTCAGAGAATCTGGAGAAATCACTGCACGTAAGCAGCTAAGCCCGTGACCTTCGATCCCTCAGGCTGTACTGCATCAACAAGCGACATCGGTGTGTAAAGGATATCACCACATGGGCTCAGGAACACTTCAGAAACCCACTGTCAGTAACTACAGTTGGTGGCTACATCTGTAAGTGCAAGTTAAAACTCTCCTATGCAAGGCAAAAATTGTTTATCAACAACACCCAGAAACTCCGTCGGCTTCGCTGGGCCTGAGCTCATCTAAGATGAACTGATACAAAGTGGAAAAGTGTTCAGTGGTCTGATGAGTCCACATTTCAAATTGTTTTTGGAAACTGTGGACGTCGTGTCCTCCGGACCAAAGAGGAAAAGAACCATCCGGATTGTTATAGGCGCAAAGTTGAAAAGCCAGCATCTGTGATGGTATGGGGGTGTATTAGTGCCCAAGACATGGGTAACTTGTGAAGGCGCCATTAAAGCTGAAAGGTACATACAGGTTTTGGAGCAACATATGTTGCCATCCAAGCAACGTTACCATGGACGCCTCTGCTTATTTCAGCAAGACAATGCCAAGCCACGTGGCTTCAAAGTAAAAGAGTGCGGGTACGAGAATGGCCTGCCTGTAGTCCAGACCTGTCTCCCATTGAAAATGTGTGGCGCATTATGAATCCTAAAATACCACAACGGAGACCACCGGACTATTGAACAACTTAAGCTGTACATCAAGCAAGAATAGGAAAGAATTCCACCTGAGAAGCTTCAAAAATGTGTCTCCTCAGTTCCCAAACGTTTACTGAGTGTTGTTAAAAGGAAAGGCCATGTAACACAGTGGTGAACATGCCCTTCCCCAACTACTTTGGCACGTGTTGCAGCCATGAAATTCAAAGTTCATTATTATTTGCAAAAAAAAATACAGTTTATGAGTTTGAACATCAAATATCTACTGCATTCAACTGAATATGAGTTGAGAAGGATTTGCAAATCATTGTATTCCGTTTATATTTACATTTAACACAATTTCCCAACCCATATGGAAACGGGGTTTGTATATATATATATATATATATATATATATATATATATATATATATATATAATATTAATCAATCAGCATGCTTTACCATGATTGAAGATAAACAAAAGTACCGAAAATGAGTGATAAAAATGTGAAAGGTACTAATTCCTAACTGCAACTGGGTATACATCGTCCATAATCAGATATCAGATAAAACTACGATATTTGCAATTAGAGCGACAGCTATGATTTACGTTACGTGCCCGTACAAAGAAGTAAACCCTGTGGCGGTGGTCAGCAACCGCATGCGGCTCTTTAGTGCCGCCCTAGTGGCTCCCTGGAGCATTTTTAAAAAAGCATTGAAAATAGAAAATGATAGGGGGAAAAAAATGTTTTTGTTTTAGCATGTTTTTTGTTTAGGGACAAACATGACACGAACATTCCCAATTGTTAGAAAGTCCACTGTTTAATACGTTTGTGTGCATGCTTCACTCATGAGAGTATTTGGTGAACATTGTTTTGTCCTACTAATTTTGGCGGTGTGGACTGTAACGCAACGGTTTGTTTACGTGTAAATTATTGCGCTCCTTCTTTGTCTTATTTTGTCTACCAAACTTTTTATGCTGTGCGTGAATGCACAAAGGTGAGCTTTGTTGATGTTATTGACTTGTTGGGAGTGCTAATCAGGCATATTTGGTAAGTGCAAGACTAATCAATGGTAACATGCTATTTAGGCGAGCTGTATGTACATATTGCATCATTATGCCTCATTTGTAGGTATATTTGAAGTCATTTAATATCCTTTACTTGTATCCTCGTTGTATTAAATTTAGTTTTGCATGTCTCAGGACATGTATGTAATATTGGCTGCATTTCAGATAGTTGTTTGTGTGCCATGTTATTCCAGACCACAGCAAACATTGCCTACCTCGCCAAAGATTGTAATAAATCCATTAGAAGAAGACAGCCTGCCGTTTCCTTTAACTTGGACACACACATCTACACCTTTAGCCATTAAAAGCCAGTAATTTCCAGGAGTTATCTCACCTTCTGAGTAGCCTCTGATTTACTAATGGTTTATAATGTTGTAAAAATGTGTAGAATAAATATTACATTTCAATATTTCCGTCAACGAAGATTTGCTTCAGCCTGTGACACAGTCATTTTGATAGTAGGCTATTACAGCTAATATAGACACTTATGCCATGTGTTGCCTTCAATATAAGACTTATATACAGCTGTTAAACCCTGTTTTTTGCAGCTCCAGACAGATTTGTTTTTTTATATTTTTGGTACAATATGGCTCTTTCAACATTTTTGGTTGCCGACCCCTGCCCTATGGCAACTGCTCATATTGACATTATTAATAGATTGGTGGTATTTTTAAAATATGATTTATTGTAAACTCAAAAGTCTTTTCACTGATTCCGTGCGGCCTAACACTGAGCCTTACATTTTATTTCTCAACTCCAAGACTACAAGTCTTTGTAAATACTGTCAAAGTTTGGAAGTGGGCCAAGTGTCGAGAGACAAAAGAATGCTTGCCAGTGTTTGGTGTCACTGCAGTCTTTTTTTTTTTTTCAATACGTCTAAAATGCATGTACACCCCCCTCTCCCTATGATGAAACAACTCTGAATTTTGGAAGGTAAACTTAGTAGCGAACTTCACATCCATGGATTGTTTTCCTACTTGCAATGATGCGACTGTTGCTGTGAAGAAGTGAGTCCTCCAACTGGTTATGCACTCTCTCTGACCCCAGAGATGAACAGCTACAGCAATACTGTGTGTATTAGCAAGAACGCATCTCATGCAAGGCCGACGACGAGCTGGCCTAAATCTACTTATATTTTATGCATCAAACGAGCCAGCCGACACATATCGCGCTAATGTGCCTTTTGTGGTTTGGATGTTTAACGGTGGTGGATTTTTAAAGGGGAACATTATCACCAGACCTATATAAGCGTCAATATACACCTTGATGTTGCAGAAAAAAGACCATATATTTTTTTAACCGATTTCCGAACTCTAAATGGGTGAATTTTGGCGGATTAAACGCCTTTCTAATATTCGCTCTCGGAGCGCGTCACATCGCGAAGCAATCCGCCATTTTCTCAAACACCGAGTCAAATCAGCTCTGTTATTTTCCGTTTTTTGGACTGTTTTCCGTGTGTTGTCGGAGGGTGTAACAACAAGAACAGGGACGGATTCAAGTTGCACCAGTGGCCCAAAGATGCGAAAGTGGCAAGAAAATGGACGTTTGTTCCGCACACTTTACCGACGAAAGCTATGCTACGACAGAGATGGGAAGAATGTGTGGATATCCTGCGACACTCAAAGCAGATGCATTTCCAACAATAAAGTCAAAGAAATCTGCCGCCAGACCCCTATTGAATCTGCCGGGGTGTGTGAGCAATTCAGGGACAAAGGTCCTCGGTAGCACGGCAAGCAATGGCGGCAGTTTGTTCCCGCAGACGAGCGAGCTAAACCCCCTGGATGTCTTGGCTCACACCGTCCCGAAGATGATCAAGAGAAGAACATCGACCCTAGCTTCCTAGGCCTGCTGACATGAGGGTATGTCTACAGAATATATTAATTGATGAAAATTGGGCTGTCTGCACTCTCAAAGTGCATGTTGTTGCCAAATGTATTTCATTTGCTGTAAACCTAGTTCATAGTTGTTAGTTTCCTTTAATGCCAAACAAACACATACCAATCATTGGTTAGAAGGTGATCGCCGAATTCGTCCTCGCCTTCTCCCGTGTCGCTGGCTGTCGTGTCGTTTTCGTCGGTTTCGCTTGCATACGGTTCAAACCGATATGGCTCAATTGCTTCAGTTTCTTCTTCAATTTCGTTTTCGCTACCTGCCTCCACACTACAACCATCCGTTTCAATACATTCGTAAGCTGTTGAATCGCTTAAGCCGCTGAAATACGAGCTAATGTCGCTATAGCTTGCTGTTCTTTCCGCCATGTTTGTTTGTGTTGGCTTCACTATGTGACGTCACAGGAAAATGGACGGGTGTTTATAACGATGGTTAAAATCAGGCACTTTGAAGCTTTTTTTTTTTAGGGATATTGCGTGATGGGTAAAATTTTGAAAAAAACTTCGAAAAATATAATAAGCCACTGGGAACTGATTTTTAATGGTTTTAACCATTCTGAAATTGTGATAATGTTCCCCTTTAAACAAAAACAATTCATTATAAACAAGATACACTATATTGCCAAAAGTATTTGGCCACCTGCCTTGACTCATATATACCGTATTTTTCGGAGTACAAGTCGCACCGGAGTATAAGTCGCACCTGCCAAAAATGCATAATAAAGAAGGGAAAAACCATATAAGTCGCACTGGAGTATAAATCGATCGCATTTTTTGGGGACATTTTTTTGATAAAACCCAACACCAAGAATAGACATTTGAAAGGTCATTTAAAATAAAAAAAGAATAGTGAACAACAGTCTGAATAAATGTACGTTATTTAACGCATAAATAACCAACTGAGAACGTGCCTGGTATGTTAACGCAGGCCCGGCCCTAACCAATCTGGCGCCCTAGGCAAGATTTTAGGTGGCGCCCCCCCACATCGGCAGTAAAGTGTATATACTCACAAGAACCCGAATAGCTTTGTCTTTGACCTTTTTTTTTTACTTACTTACAACTATACCTAATATATAAAGGGGTGGAAAAGTGACTATTACCTGCAGGGCAAACATTAGCTAACCAGAAGGCAATAACAATGTAAACAAAAAACACCTGCTTGAGAGAGACCTAATACAAACATTTATATGCACGTACAACACTTAGAACTTTTAGCATATCAGTATGTGGAATTAAATTATGGAATAGATTAAGTAAAAAAGTTAAAAATTGTACTGATATGATCCAGTTTAAGAGGTTGTTCAAAATAATAGTGCTTACAGAGTACAAAGAAGAAGAATTATGAGAAATACTTTCAACCTTATTGAAAATAAGATATTCTTCATCTCAGTATGTTATTAATGACTGAATTAATTAATTAATTACATATTACAAAACTGTTGTATACTAACTCATAGATGTTATTTTATTATATAAAAAGGTCAGTAAATGATTCTATATATTTGTAAACGCTTTGAAGTGGGAAAGAGGTAGGATTAAATAAGCTTTGCTTCTTCCTACTCCTTTTCGGGCATGATGTAAAATGAAATGATATGAAATTGTGTGATGTATTATGATGTAAGTGTGTTCATGTTCGAAATAAACTAAAGAAAACCTAGTACCAACCTCGTCATGTCCGTTGTGTCCTGAGCAAGACACTTCACCCTTGCTCCTGATGGGTGCTGGTTAGCGCCTTGCATGGCAGCTCCCTCCATCAGTGTGTGAATGTGTGTGTGAATGGGTAAATGTGGAAGTAGTGTCAAAGCGCTTTGAGTACCTTGAAGGTAGAAAAGCGCTATACAAGTACAACCCATTTATCATTTATTTAAAGAAAGAAATGTCCCTGAGGAATGTAAAGTGGGAGTACTGTAATTACCTAACGTTACATTATTATTTTCCATAACAATTTAGCCCCCTCCACAATATTAACCCGACGTTAAAACAGAACTAGCTATTTATTGATTAGCAATTGCCGAATCATGTAACATTAGCTTAATGCTAAAAAGCCAGGTTACTATCACATTCTGTAACAGACAAATAATGTCATGTAGGCTAACGTTACCTACCTGCTACCTCTGTCTTTTCTCGTTTCTCCTCCTCTTCTTTTCTCTTTTTTCTTCCCTGGGCACCTGACAGTTTTGGCATCTTGTGTTGATTTTTTGATGTGGGGACGTCCAAAAAGAGTCACGATACGGGAAGGGAGGGGGCGCACCGTGCGGGGGAGGAGGGGGGGCGGGGGGGGGGGGGGGGGGGGGGGGGGGGCGTAATGTTGTAACAAATAATATTTCTATTAAATAGGCTTTACTTTGCATTTTAATTAACGTGGGATTATTTTTTGTATTTAGAAATAATAGTACCAACTTTTTTTCTTTTTTTTTTTTCTCCCAACATTTGTGGCACTGGCGTGGCGCCCCCTGATGGACGGCGCCCTTAGCATTTGCCTATACGGCCTATGCCACGGGCCGGCCCTGTGTTAACGTGACATATTATGGTAAGATTCATTCAAATATCTATAACATATAGAACATGCTATATGTTTACCAAACAATCTGTCACTCCTAATCGCTAAATCCCATGAAATCTTATACGTCTAGTCTCTTACGTGAATGAGATAAATAATATTATTTGATATTTTACGGTGATGTGTTAATAATTTCACACATAAGTAGCTCCTGAGTATAAGTAGCACCCCCGGCCAAACTATGAAAAAAACTGCGACTTAGAGTCCGAAAAATACGGTAAACTTCAAGTTCCATTCCATTCCTAACCCACAGGGTTCAATAAGATATGGGTCCACCTTTTGCAGCTATTACAGCTTCAACTCTTCTGGGAAGGCTGTCCACAAGGTTGCAGAGTGTGTTTATGGGAATTTTCCACCATTCTTCCAAAAGCGCATTGGTGAGGTCACACACTGATGTCAGTCTGGCTCTCAGTCTCCGTTCTAATTCATCCCAAAGGTGTTCTATCGGGTTTAGGTCAGGACTCTGTGCAGGCCAGTCAAGTTCATCCACACCAGACTCTGTCATCCATGTCTTTATGGACCTTGCTTTGTGCACTGGTGCACAGTCATGTTGGAAGAGGAAGGAGTCCGCTCCAAACTGTTCCCACAAGGTTATGAGCATGGAATTGTCCAAAATATTTTGGTATCTCGGAGCATTCAAAGTTCCTTTCACTGGAACTAAGGGGCCAAAGCCCAACTCCTGAAAAACAAACCCCACACCATAATTCCTCCTCCACCAAATTTCACACTCGGCACAATGCAGCCCGGAATGTACCGTTCTCCTGGCAACCTCCAAACGCAGACTGGTCCATCAGATTGACAGATGGAAAAGCGTGATTCATCTCTCCAGAGAACGCGTCTCCACTGCTCTAGAAAGCTTGATTTTATACACCTGTGGCCAGGCCAAGTGATTAGGACACCTGATTCTGATCATTTGGATGGGTGGCCAAATACTATTGGCAATATATTGTATATTATTCAATGTTACTCTAGTGTGTCTTAATTTTCACTTTTGTCAACGCAAAGGTGAAAATTAAGTCAGGGCGTTGAGGGTATCTGGTTTGGTGGCTGCAGGATTAGGTCTCTGCTTTTTGCAGATGATATGGTCCTAATGGCTTCATCTGGCCAGGATCTTCAGCTCTCACTGGATCGGTTCGCAGCCGAGTGTGAAGCGACTGGGATGGAAATTAGCACCTCCAAATCAGAGTCCATGGTTCTCGCCCGGAAAAGGGTGGAGTGCCATCTCCGGGTTGGGGAGGAGATTTTGCCCCAAGTGGAGGAGTTCAAGTACCTCGGAGTCTTGTTCACGAGTGAGGGAAGAGTGGATTGTGAGATCGACAGGCGGATCGGTGCGGCGTCTTCAGTAATGCGGACGCTGTATCGATCCGTTGTGGTGAAGAAGGAGCTGAGCCAGAAGGCAAAGCTCTCGATTTACCGGTCGATCTACGTTCCCATCCTCACCTATGGTCATGAGCTTTGGGTCATGACCGAAAGGACAAGATCACGGGTACAAGCGGCCGAAATGAGTTTCCTCCGCCGGGTGACGGGTCTCTCCCTTAGAGATAGGGTGAGAAGCTCTGTCATCCGGGGGGAGCTCAAAGTAAAGCCGCTGCTCCTCCACATCGAGAGGAGCCAGATGAGGTGGTTCGGGCATCTGGTCAGGATGCCACCTGAACGCCTCCCTCGGGAGGTGTTTCGGGCATGTCCGACCGGTAGGAGGCCACGGGGAAGACCCAGGACACGTTGGGAAGACTATGTCTCCCGGCTGGCCTGGGAACGCCTCGGGATCCCCCGGGAGGAGCTGGACGAAGTGGCTGGGGAGAGGGAAGTCTGGGCTTCCCTGCTTAGGCTGCTGCCCCCTCGCCTGACCTCGGATAAGCGGAAGAAGATGGATGGATGAATGGATGGATGTCAACGCAAAGGTTTTATTCGGATAGCTTAACATTTACCGACTAACACTGGATTGGTTTTAACATCTTTAATGTATAAACTTCATCAGAGTGGCTTCCAGCATCCTTCATTCTCTCTGAATGTTCTGAACTCCTGTTTCAACGCCAGTGAAATAAACTAAATAACGCTACCTTGGAAGAGTTGCTCAAATTCCCATAGCTGATATTATGTTTTTCTGCCTTTGCTGGTGGCAGCCAAGTACAAATCAACAACATATTGATGGTGTTTGTTTGTATATATCATATGTATTATACTTTTTCAACGGAGCCTAGGAGTGTGCATCAGTCCCAAGTTGGATTTTTTAAAATTTGACAAGACCAATTTATTTCACTGTCAACGCCACTGATGAGGCCGAGAAGGCGTGCAAGCTGCTGTCAGCGCTAAATCACCTGAACAAAAAGGGGATTACATGCTGGGCCGCCTCTGTGGTGTCGAAACAGTGCCAAAATCTGCCCGCGCAAAAAAACTCATTCTAAAACACTTTCTTTTGCCTCTTCTAGCACAATCCGTGCACACACATACTCCGTTTGTGCTCGATTGTACTTTCCGTGCTCGCACACTGCAAAAACTGAAATCTAAGTAAGATTAAATATCTCAAATAAGGGTGATATTTGCTTATTTTCTATCTGATAAGATAATTTTTCTCACTAAGCAGATTTTATGTTAGAGCAGGGGTCGGCAACCCGCGGCTCTTTAGCGCCGCCCTGGTGGCTCTCTGGAGCTTTTTAAAAAATGTATGAAAAATGGAAAAAGATGAGGGGGAAAAAATATATTTTTTGTTTTAATATGGTTTCTGTAGGAGGACAAACATGACACAAACCTCCCTAATTGTTATAAAGCACACTGTCAGCTTCACTGATTCGAATATTTGGTGAGCGCCGTTTTGTCCTACTAAATTTGGCGGTCCTTGAACTCACCGTAGTTTGTTTACATGTTTAACTTTCTCTGACTTTCTAGGACGTGTTTTATGCCACTTCTTTTTCTGTCTCATTTTGTCCACCAAACTTTTAAGGTTGTGCGTGAATGCACAAAGGTGAGTTTTGTTGATGTTATTGACTTGTGTGGAGTGCTAATCAGACATATTTGGTCACTGCATGACTGCAAGCTAATCGATGCTAGCATGCTATTTAGGCTAGCTACATGTACATATTGCATCATTATGCCTCATTTGTAGGTATATTTGAGCTCATTTAGTTTCCTTTAAGTCCTCTTAATTCAATTTATATCTCATGACACACTATCTGTATGTAATATGGCTTTTATTTTTTTGCGGCTCCAGACAGATTTGTTTTTGTATTTTTGGTCCAATATGGCTCCTTCAACATTTTGGGTTGCCGACACCTGTGTTAGAGTCTTCCACTTGTTTTAAGGGTTTTGGTCCTAAATGATCTCAGTAAGATATTACAGCTTGTTGCTGAGATTTGATGACCTATATTGAGTAAAACATGCTTGAAACTAGAATATCAACTGTTGCAAAGCTGTGTCATCAACACTCACAAGTATAAAACTATTTTTTTTAAAGTAATCATTTCTTATTTCACGCATGAAAAAAAAAATCATGATGCCGAGCGCATATCATTATGTCAAAAATAATGGCACTAGCATTTACTTAATTTAAGAATATTTTTCAACATATTGAGCAAAAAGTTCTTTTTTTTTTTCTACCAAGAAAAGTGCACTTTTTATTAGTGAGAATATTCTTATTTTAAAAAAGGCATTTATGGGTTAATTGAGGTTAGCTAATTTAACTTGTTTTGGACAGTCTTGACAAGCCAAATTTTCTTGTTCTATTGGCAGATAATTTTGCTTATTTCAAGTAAAATACCCCTCATTTTTGTAATTTTTTTTCTTGTTTTTGAACACTGACTTTTTGCAGTGCATGCAGTTTGATTTTGAGCGCATGCGCGCAATGAATCCCCATGAATTTTTTGCAAAAGCATTAGTGCAAAACATGTGCCAAATCAAATTAAAGTTTGACTAAAAATGTATAAAAATTGTTTCACATCAATAAAAAAAAAAGTGTGAAAAAATGTTATCAGGGAAGAACCCCAAATAAAATCCTGCTTAAGTTAAAATTAAAGTACCAATGATTATCACACACACAGTAGGTGTGGCGAAATTATTTCTGCATTTGACCCATCACCCTTGATCACCCCCTGGGAGGTGAGGGGAGCAGTGAGCAGCAGCAGTGGCCACGCCCGGGAATCATTTTTGGTGATTTAACCCCCAATTCCAACCCTTGATAAGGCCCCAGTTTATCCCGGGACGGCCCTGATTACACGCGGAGGCCTCGGAAGACGCTAACTGTCTTAACTACATTCGATTTGAATGGTTTGGACTAGGGGTCTCCTGATCCAATATCATCAAAAAAAACAAGTATCAAATGATATCGGCTTGCATGTAAAATATCCGATACAAGCATCGGGTTTGGTTGTGTAAAGCTGGACAGCCAGTTAACATCCAAATGTCCTCCAATAAGCACACATGTTTGATCTTTTCTTGTAATTTAGTGAAGTAATTTACAAAATGTAAACACGGTAGGTTATAGGTTACTTGGAGCTTGCAGCTACCCAACAGCTGAGCACACAATAGGGACTCAAGCTAGACATACGCAATAACGGTTCTTCATTGAACAACATTTCTGTCCAAAACAGCACATTTGTCAATATAAACGAGTATCAAATAAATATAGTTGCATATTTTCCGGACCATAGGGTGCACTGCCGATGAATGGTCTATGTTCAATTTGTTTTCACTTATAAGGCGCACCAGATTATAGGGCGCATTAAAAGGAGTCACATTATTATTATTATTACTAAAATGAAAACATTTCCTTGTGGTCTAAATAACATGTAATGGTGGTTCTTTGGTCAAAATGTTGCATGGATTATGTTTTACAGATCATCTTCAAGCCGTTTTCTGACAGTCACTTCCGGATGCGCCGTTTTGTGGGCGATCTTATTTACGTGGCTCACCTTCGGCAGCGTCTTCTCCCCGTCATCTTTATTGTAGCGGTGTAGCGTGCAAGGACGGGAGTGGAAGAAGTGTCAAAGGATGGAGCTAACTGTTTTAATGACATTCAGACTTTACTTCAATCAATAACGGAGAAGCATCTCCTCAACAAGGCCGTAAGTGTCTTGTGAAAAACCGTCCGACCGGAATTCTAATAACTAAAGTTCCTTGGGTGAATAATGTAAACTCACTACACCGGTATGTTTTAGCGCTTTCATGGTGAGTTTACTGACAGATATAAGTAAGAACGTTACACTACTTTATATTAGAAATGGCAACAGTGGAGGATGAATGTCCCATAACAAGAAGATAGAGAAAAAGAAGAAGCTTATCAACTACGTCGTCGGCACGGACTACAAATTGCGGATGCGTGCAATTTTTCAAGATTTATGCAGATCCCAAATACAGATCAGCAGGTACCAAAAGGTAAGAAAAGTTGTTTTTGCACAATATTGCGAAATATTACCTTATATACACACTATGAATTGATTACATGGACCCCGACTTAAACAAGTTGAAAAACGTATTCGGGTGTTACCATTTAGTGGTCAATTGTACGGAATATGTACTTAAAGTTTCAATCAATCGATCAATAATATGTGTATGTTGAAGCACATCAAGCGGTGCGGCTTCATAGCTTACCAAAGTCGTACTAAAACATTTTGATAGATTTTTGAGCGCCGTGTGTAATGTTCTATATTTTCAATGGAACACATAAAATGTTGGTGTTGTTTACTTCAGTCATATTGCCATCATAGTGCAGTCTACACCAGGGGTAGGGAACCTATGGCTCTAGAGCCAGATGTGGCTCTTTTGATGACTGCATCTGGCTCCCACATAAATCCTAGCTGACATTGCTTAACACGATAAGTAATGAATAATTCCGCTGGTAATCCCAGTGTTAAAAATAACCACGTATCAACCAGACTACAAAGCCATCAGCAAAACCATACAGCACCAGAAGTCGCATTAATGGTAAGAAGTATTTTATTTATTATTGGTTACCTTCAGAATAACTGTTATTAAAAAGAAAAAGA
The DNA here is from genome assembly GCF_033978685.3 of Nerophis lumbriciformis. Lineage (NCBI taxonomy): Eukaryota > Metazoa > Chordata > Actinopteri > Syngnathiformes > Syngnathidae > Nerophis > Nerophis lumbriciformis. The sequence continues at coordinate 15,706,446 of NC_084548.2, forward strand.
GACTTATTATACCGTATTTTCGGAGTATAAGTCGCTCCGGAGTATAAGTCGCACCGGCCGAAAATGCATAATAAAGAAGGGAAAAAACATATATAAGTCGCATTTTTGGGGGAAATTTATTTGATAAAACCCAACACCAAGAATAGACATTTGAAAGGCAATTTAAAATAAATAAAGAATAGTGAACAACAGGCTGAATAAGTGTACGTTATATGAAGCATAAATAATCAACAGAGAAGGTGCCTGGTATGTTAACGTAACATATTATGATAAGAGTCATTCAAATAACTATAATATATAGAACATGCTATACGTTACCCAAACAATCTGTCACTCCTAATCGTTAAATCCCATGAAATCTTATACGTCTAGTCTCTTACGTGAATGAGCTAAATAATATTATTTGATATTTTACGGTAATGTGCTAATAATTTCACACATAAGTCGCTCCTGAGTATAAGTCGCACCCCCGGCCAAACTATGAAAAAAACTGCGACTTATAGTCCTAAATATACGGTACTCTAAAAATGTTGGTCTTACTTAAAAATGCACGCATTTAGTTGTATTCAGTGTTAAAGAATATTATATGGCTCTCACGGAAATACATTGTAAAATATTTGGCTTTCATGGCTCTCTCAGCCAAAAAGGTTCCCGACCCCTGGTCTACACGCATCTCTTATGTTTGACTGCCATCTACTGGTCACACTTATCGTTACACCATGTACCAAATAAAATTGCTTCGAGGTCGCTAAGCAAAACCAGAATTATTCCGTACATTAGGCGCACTGGGTTATAAGGCGCACTGTCGAGTTTTGAGGGGAAAAAATGATTTTAGGTGCGCCTTATAGTCCGGAAAATACAGTACTTACTAAGTATCTAAAGCAGAAGCGTATGAGAAAGTATATACAGTTACAAACATGTCCGCATCATTCAATTTACTGCTTCACGTCCTTAATTTAATGAATTATCATGACCACTAAGTGTCATTAAAACACAAATGAACACTGCGCTTCAAAAACATACACTTGTCATAAGGCTGGTGCTCCTCATACCAGTGGCGTGCAGTCAGGGGAGGCAGGTGAGGCGTGGCCTCACCTGCCATCATGGAAAGAAAAAAAATGTAAAAAGAAAAAAAAAAAATTAAATTGTTATATGTATCCAGTGATTATACTATAAAGTTATTTTCCATTTAACTTCACCAGTTTTAGATTATTTGTATTCAAAAATCGCTGAATTTTCACATTTGCCGTTCAAATACTGAGAAGAGACTTGCGGTGATCAGCAGCCAGTTGAGGCACGTCACTGAGTTGAGCCTCACCATGGATTGCGCAATGACTCGGCTAACTGCTGGCCTGCTGTGCAATGAGACCATATTGCTATATGAATTATATTATACATTTCCATAGTTTAGTTAGCTGAGGTATATAATGTACAGTGTATTTTGTCAACAACTGTATGTGTGTAACGTATTTCTTGTGCTGAGCAATCATAAAACTGCTGCGAAGACGCACTGTGTGAGAAGGTCTCTATGAGGAACACTGACAAGGAACCCAGATTTCCCTCGCCCGGACGCGGGTCACCGGGGCCCCCCTCTGGAGCCAGGCCCGGAGGTGGGGCACGATGGCGAGCGCCTGGTGGCCGGGCCTGCCCCCATGGGGCCCGGCCGGGCACAGCCCGAAGAGGCAACGTGGGTCCCCCCTCCAATGGGCTCACCACCCATAGCAGGGGTCATAGAGGTCGGGTGCGATGTGAGCTGGGCGGCAGCCGAAGGCAGGGCACTTGGCGGTCCGATCCTCGGCTACAGAAGCTAGCTCTTGGGACGTGGAACGTCACCTCGCTGGGGGGGAAGGAGCCTGAGCTAGTGCGCGAGGTGGAGAAGTTCCGGCTAGATATAGTCGGACTCACTTCGACGCACAGCAAGGGCTCTGGAACCAGTTCTCTCGAGAGGGGCTGGACTCTCTTCCACTCTGGCGTTGCTGGCAGTGAGAGGCGACGGGCTGGGGTGGCAATTCTTGTTTCCCCCCGGCTCAGAGCCTGCACATTGGAGTTCAACCCGGTGGACGAGAGGGTAGCTTCCCTCCGCCTTCGGGTGGGGGAACGGGTCCTGACTGTGGTTTGCGCTTATGCGCCAAACCGCAGCTCAGAGTACCCACCCTTTTTGGATTCACTCGAGGGAGTACTTGAGAGTGTGCCCCCGGGTGATTCCCTCGTTCTACTGGGAGACTTCAATGCTCATGTTGGCAGCGACAGTGAAACCTGGAGAGGCGTGATTGGGAAGAATGGCCGCCCGGATCTGAATCCGAGTGGTGTTTTGTTATTGGACTTTTGTGCTCGTCACAGATTGTCAATAACAAACACCATGTTTAAACATAAGGGTGTCCATATGTGCACTTGGCACCAGGACACCCTAGGCCGCAGTTCCATGATCGACTTTGTAGTTGTGTCATCGGATTTGCGGCCTCATGTTTTGGACACTCGGGTGAAGAGAGGGGCGGAGCTTTCTACCGATCACCACCTGGTGGTGAGTTGGCTGCGATGGTGGGGGGGGATGCCGGACAGACCTGGCAGGCCCAAACGCATTGTGAGGGTTTGCTGGGAACGTCTGGCAGAGTCTCCTGTCAGAGAGAGTTTCAATTCCCACCTCCGGAAGAACTTTGAACATGTCACGAGGGAGGTGCTGGACATTGAGTCCGAATGGACCATGTTCCGCGCCTCTATTGTCGAGGCGGCTGATTGGAGCTGTGGCCGCAAGGTAGTTGGTGCTTGTCGTGGCGGTAATCCTAGAACCCGTTGGTGGACACCGGCGGTGAGGGATGCCGTCAAGCTGAAGAAGGAGTCCTATCGGGTTCTTTTGGCTCATAGGACTCCTGAGGCAGCGGACAAGTACCGACAGGCCAAGCGGTGTGCGGCTTCAGCGGTCGCAGAGGCAAAAACTCGGACATGGGAGGAGTTCGGTGAGGCCATGGAAAACGACTTCCGGACGGCTTCGAAGCAATTCTGGTCCACCATCCGCCGCCTCAGGAAGGGGAAGCAGTGCACTATCAACACCGTGTATGGTGAGGATGGTGTTCTGCTGACCTCGACTGCGGATGTTGTGGATCGGTGGAGGGAATACTTCGAAGACCTCCTCAATCCCACCAACACGTCTTCCTATGAGGAAGCAGTGCCTGGGGAGTCTGTGGTGGGCTCTCCTATTTCTGGGGCTGAGGTTGCTGAGGTAGTTAAAAAGCTCCTCGGTGGCAAGGCCCCGGGGGTAGATGAGATCCGCCCGGAGTTCCTTAAGGCTCTGGATGCTGTGGGGCTGTCTTGGTTGACAAGACTCTGCAGCATCGCGTGGACATCGGGGGCGGTACCTCTGGATTGGCAGACCGGGGTGGTGGTTCCTCTCTTTAAGAAGGGGAACCGGAGGGTGTGTTCTAACTATCGTGGGATCACACTCCTCAGCCTTCCCGGTAAGGTCTATTCAGGTGTACTGGAGAGGAGGCTACGCCGGATAGTCGAACCTCGGATTCAGGAGGAACAGTGTGGTTTTCGTCCTGGTCGTGGAACTGTGGACCAGCTCTATACTCTCGGCAGGGTCCTTGAGGGTGCATGGGAGTTTGCCCAACCAGTCTACATGTGTTTTGTGGACTTGGAGAAGGCATTCGACCGTGTCCCTCGGGAAGTCCTGTGGGGAGTGCTCAGAGAGTATGGGGTATCGGACTGTCTGATTGTGGCAGTCCGCTCCCTGTATGATCAGTGCCAGAGCTTGGTCCGCATTGCCGGTAGTAAGTCGGACACGTTTCCAGTGAGGGTTGGACTCCGCCAAGTCTGCCCTTTGTCACCGATTCTGTTCATAACTTTTATGGACAGAATTTCTAGGCGCAGTCAAGGCGTTGAGGGGATCTGGTTTGGTGGCTGCAGGATTAGGTCTCTGCTTTTTGCAGATGATGTGGTCCTGATGGCTTCATCTGGCCAGGATCTTCAGCTCTCACTGGATCGGTTCGCAGCTGAGTGTGAAGCGACTGGGATGAGAATCAGCACCTCCAAGTCCGAGTCCATGGTTCTCGCCCGGAAACGGGTGGAGTGCCATCTCCGGGTTGGGGAGGAGATCTTGCCCCAAGTGGAGGAGTTCAAGTACCTCGGAGTCTTGTTCACGAGTGGGGGAAGAGTGGATCGTGAGATCGACAGGCGGATCGGTGCGGCGTCTTCAGTAATGCGGACGCTGTATCGATCCGTTGTGGTGAAGAAGGAGCTGAGCCGGAAGGCAAAGCTCTCAATTTACCGGTCGATCTACGTTCCCATCCTCACCTATGGTCATGAGCTTTGGGTTATGACCGAAAGGACAAGATCACAGGTACAAGCGGCCGAAATGAGTTTCCTCCGCCGGGTGGCGGGGCTCTCCCTTAGAGATAGGGTGAGAAGCTCTGCCATCCGGGAGGAGCTCAAAGTAAAGCCGCTGCTCCTCCACATCGAGAGGAGCCAGATGAGGTGGTTCGGGCATCTGGTCAGGATGCCACCCGAACGCCTCCCTAGGGAGGTGTTTAGGGCACGTCCCACCGGTAGGAGGCCGCGGGGAAGACCCAGGACACGTTGGGAAGACTATGTCTCCCGGCTGGCCTGGGAACGCCTCGGGGTCCCACAGGAAGAGCTGGACGAAGTGGCTGGGGAGAGGGAAGTCTGGGCTTCCCTGCTTAAGCTGCTGCCCCCGCGACCCGACCTCGGATAAGCGGAAGAAGATGGATGGATGGATGGATAGTTAGCTGAGGTACATAATGTACAGTGTATTTTGTCAACAACTGTATGTGTGTAACATATTTCTTGTGCTGAGCAATCATAAAACTGCTGCGAAGACGCACTGTGTGAGGCTCGCAGTAATCCCGCCTCCTGGTGGTAGAGGGCGGTAGTGATCCCAGAGATCATTCTTGCGACTACTCGGCTGCAGAATAAGTGACAACAAGCAGCAACAGTTAGCAGCGATCGTTTATTTTTTCCTCTTGTCTGGACGTTTAACATGGAGGATTACATATCTAAAATAAAACAGTTTTTTAAACTGGACTTTCAATCGAAGCAGGAGGTAATACTTAAAGGAAGATCTCCATCGAGACAGAGAGACTTTTAAAACTGAAGAAAGATAAGGAAGACTTCTATAAACAAGTTATCGATGCTTTTGTTCAAAAGGAGCTGCGCATGGACTTCATTTATAAGTAAAGGTAAGACCATAATAAGGTTTTTTTTTAATTAAATGTGCTTTTTTGTGTGCTACAGTTTGTATGTGTAAAGTTAAAATTAAGTTAAAGTACCAATGATTGTCACACACACACTAGGTGTGGTGAAATTTGTCCTCTGCATTTGACCCATCCCCTTGATCACCCCCTGGGAGGTGAGGGGAGCAGTGGGCAGCAGCGGCGCCGCGCCCGGTAATATTTTTTGGTGATTTAATCCCCAATTTCAACCCTTGACGCTGAGTGCCAAGCAGGGAAGAATGCTGGTATGAGCTTTTAAACATAACCCGTTAACTGCTGCCAATCAAATGGTGAATAAGATACTCTTTAGGGTTCATATGTTTGTAAATCTGACTGTGATGAAGTCAGTGCCTCACCAGCCATCAACCTCACCGCACGTCACTGCCTCATACCTATCGTTGTTCTCTAAATAATTTCACTTAATCAAATCTTGTTTGGACTCGCACACTACATAAAAATAAAGGTATGTACTATGGTTTGTGCTGGTATCGTATCAGATTAATATCGGTATTGGCCAATAGTCAAAGCTCCAATGTATCGGAAGGGAAAAGTTTGTATCGGCACACCTCTAGTTTGGACCACTTAATCTTTGAAGATAACAAGACATCAAAGACGGTCCACTTCTTCCATAATTTCCATGATGTGAACTGAAAGCAGATATTTTTTTTTTAAATGTGAAAGTGCCTGCATTTTTCAATGGGGACTTGCTAAACATGTTTAATGTTTATATGTTGTGTTGGCCCTGCGATGAGGTGGCGACTTGTCCAGGGTGTACCCCGCCTTCCGCCCGAATGCAGCTGAGATAGGCTCCAGCACCCCCCGCCATCCCGAAAGGGACAAGCGGTAGAAAATGGATGGATGGATGGATGGATTAAAATGAGAATTCTTCTATTTTTCAGCATCATTTTCAGCCTGAATACTGTATTGTTTCTTTGTGTTAGAATGGAGCGTGTTAGTGTCAGGTGTTAGTGTGGTTAAATGTCACACTGACGACCGGAATGATTGGATCAGACAGCAGTTTGGGGTCAGCTGGGCCTGAGATGCTCGGTGTGATCCAAAGCCCTCAGCCTGATGAAACCGCAGTGAAAAGTGTGCTTTTAAACCTCTGCAAGCATACACACTTTGTCTAGTTTGGCGTGTTGACGATAATGTCATCGTGTCAGACAAGCTGCAACTTGTAAAAATGAACACTATTTAATGGATTCTGAGGCTGATTGTTGTTTTATTATTTTAGCTGAAGCACTTCGGAATGATCTCACTGGCTGCTACCAGTAGAGGTGCAGTTGAGTCAGTCTGATCTTGTTTTCTGTCTCAGACAGTACAAAACCCAAAACCAGTGAAGTTGGCACGTTGTGTAATTTGTAAATAAAAACAGAATACAATTATTTGCAAATCCTTTTCAACTTATATGCAATTGAATACTTTGCATCAGTCCATCTTAGATGAGCTCAAGCCCAGCGAAGCCAGCGGCGTTTCTGGGTGTTGTTGATAAATGGCTTTGGCTTTGCATAGTAGAGTTTTAACTTGCACTTAAAAAAGCGACGAACTGTAGTTACTGACAGTGGTTTTCTGAAGTGTTCCTGAGCCCAAGGTTCAAGGGTTTTATTCGTCACATGCAGAATACACCACAGTGAAATGCTTTTTCTCATGCTCTTCAGATATTGCATACAGTGGGATCCAAACACTAGTTGCTGAATCTAATACACTAAATACAAAAAATACAACAATTTTTATAGGTCTGATGCACAATAAGTCCCAGTAGTTATGGTAGAAGTATCAGTACAAGTAAAAGTACAGTAGTCACATACAGTACCAGTGCAATATGAAATAGTATAACAGTATATACAGTATACACAGTATATACAGTATAGGAAGTAATAATGTGGGGATATCCTTTACACACTGATGTCGCTTTTTGATGCAGTACCTACCGCCGGAGGGATCGAAGGTCCGTAATATCATCGCTTACGTGCAGTGATTTCTCCAGATTCTCTGAACCTTTTGATGATATCACGGACCGTAGATGGTGAAATCCCTAAATTCCTTGCAATAGCTCGTTGAGAAATGTTGTTCTTAAACTGTTCGGCAAATTGCTCACGCATTTCATGGAAGCTGCTTTTATACCCAATCATGGCACCCACCTGTTCCCAATTAGCATTCCTCAACTTTCTCAGTCTTTTTTGCCACTTGTGCCAGCTTTTTTGAAACATGTTGCAGGCATCAAATTCCAAATGAGTTAATATTTGCAAAAAAAATAAAAGTTTTCCAGTGCGAACGTTAAGTATTTTGCCTTTGCAGTCTATTCAATTGAATTTGCAAATCATTGTATTCTGTTTTTATTTACGATTTACACAACGTGCCAACTTCACTGGTTTTGAGTGTTGTACAACATGAATAATATCAGCTATTGGAAGTGGAGCTACATCCATCTGCATCTTCATACATCCATACCTTCCACAGTTTGGCAGAATTGAATACAACTTGGCTTTGAAACAAGAGTTAAGAACATGCATACAAAGTCTCCAATGTCATTAAAGTTAAAGTTAAAGTTAAAGTACCAATGATTGTCACACACACACTAGGTGTGGCGAGATTATTCTCTGCATTTGACCCATCACCCTTGATCACCCCCTGGGAGGTGAGGGGAGCAGTGGGCAGCAGCGGTGGCCGCGCCCGGGAATCATTTTGGTGATTAATAACAATTAGTTGTAACTGTCGATTGTTATCGTCTTAAATAGGGATTCTGATTCTTCATTCTTAATTAGGGGTTTTTAGACAAGAAAACAATAAGTCAAAAGCTGAAGTTAAGGTTGACTGTTTTGTTTACATTTTACTGCAGTGAGTGGCTTCATTGTGCCGAAAAAGACAGAAAAATATCTAATTGAAAGTTGACTTTTCATTGTATGACCGTTAAAAATACACTGCTCAAAAAAATTAAAGGAACACTTTGAAAACACATCAGATTTCAATAGTGAAAAAACAAATGTCGGACATATTTACTGATACGGACAGTTTAATGTCTCAGGAACAAAAGGATGCCACATCTTTTGATGGAAATAAAAGTTTTCAGCCTACAGAGGGCTCAGTATATAGACACCCCAAAAATCAAAGTGAAAAAATGATGTGGCAGGCTCGTCCATTTTACCTAAATTCAAGTTCTGCAACTCAAAATTATTTTCAATATCTTGTGTGGCCCCCACGTGCTTGTATGCATGCTTGACAACGTCGCGGCATGCTCCTAATGAGACGACGGAGGGTGTCTTGTGGGATGTCCTCCCAGATCTGTCTAAGGGCATCAGTGAGCTCCTGTAAAGTCAGAGGAGCAACCTGGAGGCGTCTGATGGACCGAAACATTATGTCCCAGAGGTGTTCTATCAGGTTTAGATCAGGTGATCGTGAGGGCCATTTAAGGGCATTGTTGATTCTGAAGGCCCCGGGCAGATTTCGTACAGCATGGCAACATAAAACTACCGGTAGCTGAATTCTGATTGGATAAAAACTCTAACCTAAAAACAACAGCACTGGAAAGAGCATAATATGACATGAAGAGATTATGAATACTTTATTATTTAGGGAAAAGTAAATAAAAAAATACTTTTATCTTTAATTATGGTTAGAGATGAGATGCCGATAAATGCTTTAAAATGTAATATCGGAAATTATCGGTATCTGTTTTTTTATTATCGGTATGTTTTTTTAATTTTTTATTAAATCAACATAAAAAACACAAGATACACTTACAATTAGTGCACCAACCCAAAACACCTCCCTCCCCCATTTACACTCATTCACACTCATTCACACAAAAGGGTTGTTTCTTTCTGTTATTAATATTCTGGTTCCTACATTATATATCAATATATATCAATACAGTCTGCAAGGGATACAGTCCGTAAGCACACATGATTGTGCGTGCTGCTGGTCCACTAATAGTACTAACCTATAACAGTTAATTTTACTCATTTTCATTGATTAATAGTTTCTATATAACTGTTTTTATATTGTTTTACTTTCTTTTTTATTCAAGAAAATGTTTTTGATTTATTTATCTTATTTTATAATTTTTTTTAAAAAAGGACCTTATCTTCACCATATCTGGTAGTCCAAATTACGCATAATAATTTGTTAATTCCACGACTGTATATATCGGTTGATATCGGTATCGGTAATTAAAGAGTTGGACAATATCGGAATATCGGATATCTGCAAAAAGCCATTATCGGACATCCCTAATTATGATCATTATTTATGGTTATGTTAGGCCAGAAGAGAAGGCCTTGCTGGCCCTGACGGCACAACACTGAGATATTAACACAAAGTGTAGATTTTTGGCAGGGATGTCTTTTCAGTCATTTGATTGAATTGCGTAACATGCACATTCACAATCACATCCGCGAAGAGCGCCTAGGCCTGCGTTGACCTAACTCCATTGCTGGTGAGGATTGTTTTTTTTCCCGTAGAGAGCAAAATCCGAATGGGAAAAAAATAGGACAGTGGAAAAACATGGACAAAAAAACCCAACTATTTTTCCCGGCAAAAAGTTGAAGGTTGACAGTTATGAAACAGAACCTCTTTCAAGCATTGGCCAACCTTTTCAAGGAAAGGTTGACACTGGAACGGACTATTTCTGTATGTTCCACTGAATTAACTTCAATCTCGCCTTGCTGTATTCGGACGGAAGATTTGAAACGCTTTCTTTTTCCCCAACTCTCCGCACCTTCCATTTCTTCCTGCTTCGACATGCGACAAAAGGGCACAGGCACAATACTTTTTTTTTTTTTTTACACTGCACCATTCTAGAATGTTTCGCTTATTAAATGGAGCAGAGCCATTTTTGCCAGAGCTCCTGTTGTGAGTCATCGTACAAATTTTGAGCCGAGAAAACTGGATGGTTTTTATTTTTTTACTGAGAATTCTTGTGACAGTAACCATGTTTGTTCATACAAGGTTCCATCAAGCTCATTACAGTCACTACTACACTGCAAAAAGTCAGTGTTCAAAAACAAGAAAAAAAATATATACAAAAATTAGGGGTATTTTATTTGAAAATCATTGAAAATAAAACAGCAAAGTCCATTTGGCTGCCATCTGTTTTAATTATGAGACACAATTGTGTCAAAGTCATGATTTTTTTTTTTTTTTACATGCTTGAATTAAGAAATTATTACTTTAAAAACATAGTTTTATACTTGTGAGTGTAGATGACACAGCCTTGCAACAGTTGATATTCTAGTTTCAAGCATGTTTTACTCAATATAATTTATATTATTCACATGTGAATAATGCTGTATAATAGACTGTATTTATATTAATCACATGTGAATAATGCTGTATAACAGACTGTATTTATATTATTCACATGTGAATAATGCTGTATAATAGACTGTATTTATATTATTCACATGTGAATAATGCTGTTTAATAGACTGTATTTATATTAATCACATGTGAATAATGCTGTATAATAGACTGTATTTATATTATTCACATGTGAATAATGCTGTATAATAGACTATTTATATTATTCACATGTGAATAATGCTGTATAATAGACTGTATTTAAAGTTAAAGTTAAAGTACCAATGATTGTCACACACACACTAGGTGTGGCGAAATTATTCTCTGCATTTGACCCATCACCCTTGATCACCCCCTGAGAGGTGAGGGGAGCAGTGGGCAGCAGCGGTGGCCGCGCCCGGGAATCATTTTTGGTGATTTAACCCCCAATTCCAACCCTTGATACTGAGTGCCAAGCAGGGAGGTAATGGGTCCCATTTTTATAGTCTTTGGTATGACTCGGCCGGGGTTTGAATCCACAACCTACCGATCTCAGGGCGGACACTCTAACCACTAGGCCACTGAGTAGGTGGCCTATAATATACTGTATTTATATTATTCACAAGTAAATAATGCTGTAAAGTAGACTATATTTATATTATTCACATGTGAATAATGCTGTATAATATACTGTATTTATATTATTCACAAGTAAATAATGCTGTAAAGTAGACTATATTTATATTATTCACATGTGAATAATGCTGTATAATAGACTGTGCTGCTGACTTGTCTCCACTCAAGATGATCTCCTGCTGGCCGCACTATGGACTGGACTCTCACACTATTATGTTAGATCCACTATGGACTGGACTCTCACTATTATGTTAGATCCACTATGGAGTGGACTCTCACACTATTATTCTAGATCCGCTATGGACTGGACTCTCATACTATTATGTTAGATCCACTATGGACTGGACTCTCACACTATTATGCTAGATCAGTGACGTGCGGTGAGGTTAATGGCTGGTGAGGCACTGACTTCATCACAGTCAGATTTACAAACATGAACCCTAAAGAGTATCTTATTCACCATTTGATTGGCAGCAGTTAACGGGTTATGTTTAAAAGCTCATACCAGCATTCTTCCCTGCTTGGCACTCAGCATCAAGGGTTGGAATTGGGGGTTAAATCACCAAAAATGATTCCCGGGGGCGGCGCCGCTGCTGCCCACTGCTCCCCTCACCTTCCAGGGGGTGATCAAGGGGATGGGTCAAATGCAGAGGACAAATTTCACCACACCTAGTGTGTGTGTAACAATCATTGGTACTTTAACTTAACTTTAACTTTACACATACAAACTGTAGCACACAAAAAAGCACATTTAATAAAAAAACGTTATTATGGTCTTACCTTTACTTATAAATGTGCCGCTGTTGTGCTGGATTAATGAACCCCCTGATGGGAGTGTTATATCAACTAAAGCCCTCACTTCAACTTTCCACGTGCAAGATTGAATCTATTTAAAAAAGTGTAACCGAGGGTTTATAAATGTCGCCTATACTGTATGAAACTACAAAATAACAAACACGGAGGCTCCAGTTTACACGAGGACCACTTTATTTACCTTCTTTCAAAAACTTCCGCTCCACTCCAACGTGTCAAAATTCCGCTCTTAGCGCCTTCAAAATAAGAGCTCAAGGCATATACTGTATAACAGCGCATAACAGGAACTTAACATCACAAAGAGGAAAGCCCATGAAAATAGGTTACAAAAGTTATTTAATAAGAAGCCAAAAAGTGCAAAAACAATAATGTTCGTGTTGGAGGAGTTGTGAATTAGATACACCTGCAGTCTGCAGATGTACCTAATGTTGTGGCCCTGCAGTCATTCACAACTCCTCCAACACGAACATTATTGTTTTTGCACTTTTTGGCTTCTTATGAAATAACTTTTTTAAATAGATTCAATCTTGCACGTGGAAAGTTTAAGTGTGGGCTTTAGTTGATATAACAATTCTACGGCGGGGGTGCAGGAGGCGGATTACTGCGAGCCTCAGCCAGTGCGTCTTTTGCAGCCGTTTTATGATCGCTCAGCACAAGAAATACGTTACACACATACAGTTGTTGACAAAATACACTGTACATTATATACCTCAGCTAACTAAACTATGGAAATGTATAATATAATTCATATAGCAATACGATCTCACTGCACAGCAGGCCAGCAGTTAGCCGAGTCCGCAATCCATGTTGAGGCACTGAGTGATGTGCCTCAACCGTCTCTTCTCAGTATTTGAACGGAAAATGTGAAAATTCAGCGATTTTGAATAAAAATAATCTAAAATTGGTGAAGTTAAATGGAAAATAACTTTATAGTATAATCACTGGATACATATAACAATTTTTTTTTTTTCTTTTCTTTCCATGATGGCAGGTGAGGCCCCGCCTCACCTGCCTCTAGTGACTGCACGTCACTGTGCTAGATCCACTATGGACTGGACTCTCACACTATTAACTAGATCCACTATGGACTGGACTCTCACACTATTAACCAGACCCACTATGGATAACATCTCAGCAACAAACTGTAATATCTTACTGAGATCATTTAGGACCAAAAACCCTTAAAACAAGTAAAACACTCTTAACATAAAATCTGCAGATAATAAGCAAACATCTCCCTTATTTGAGATATTTAATCTTACTTAGATTTCAGTTTTTGCAGTTTTTTAGAACCAAACAAGGAATGTTCAAGCTTCTGTGCTCGCAAAGGCACAGCAGGGTTATTTTTATTCGTCCGAAAACGTTCAACACTGGTGTCGAGATCTGCTATGTTTTTTTTTTCAGGATTAAACTGAGCTTTTATCAGTAATAAATAGTTACAGCTCAGAGCAGATGGATTGTCTAGATGGGAGCCTGCAGACGCCTCCAGTCAGGATTTAGAGCAAGAAAAGTGAAGGATTAGAGACGAAGCCGGATGTGCTTGGTAGAGGCGTCGTCCACCTGCTGCCGGAGATAAACGCGGCCAGCGAGGGAGAAGAAAAACGTGTCGTTTGAATGGCGATGAATGTGTAACACGCTGAAGAACAATTACAATCAAGTTGAAGTGATTAGTGAGGATTACAGTTGCCTTGAAAAGGAGCCGGGAGGGAAATACTTCGGTCCCCGAAAATAGCTCGAGTATATATATTCAAATAAGATAAAAAGTGAAATCTGTAAAATGTATTAATAATGTACAATGTATAACATGATATAAAATGTCTATTATTTATACGTGTTTGTTATGCTCAACAGGGAACGGAGTGAGAATCGTTTTCTTCCAAACTACACAAATGGATCTAAAGTAGCATAGTAGGTTATTGGTAGATTAGAACAATATGAAATGTTCTACACCGAAATAGGTTTTATCCGGCCCGCGGGATGAGTTTGCTAAGTATAAAAGTGAGCCGAAATGTTTTCAATGAAAGAAACTGCTGTTCTAAATGTGTCCACTAGATGTCGCCATAGCAATTCTTTGTATATGATGCTACATATGTAAAAACAATAAACCATGTGATGTTAGTGCACCGGTCGAGGAAAATGGGCAGACGACGTGAATAACATCCTGTAATTTGCTTTTGATATTATGTTTTTATTTTGATATATTGAAAATTAACACCAATGAGTTGACGGATTATCACATAACTTATTCAGAAAGTATAAATAACGACAAATAAAGGTAGAATATTATTAACCGCAACATGTAAGTGTAATAAAAACCCAACAACATTATGATTTGTACATTTTCAGAATGTGCTTGTTCTAATTTTAAAACAACGAAAACAATCTGAAGTTGTCTTTATTTTTAAGTTATCGTGCCGTGATTTTACCAGTCCGGCCCACTTGGGAGTGGATTTTTCTCCATGTGGCCCCCGATCTAAAATGAGTTTGACACCCCTGTTCAACAGGCTGCCTTTGTGTTGTCAATGTAAATACATTCGATGCTTTGAAATTAAACTACTTTTTGTACCACTCATTTTTTGACCTTTCCAGCATGTTCTCATCTTTTTACCGCCTGTTTCTTTGTTTCTGTGTGTGTGTGTGTGTGTGTGTGTGTGTGTGTGTGTGTGTGTGTGTGTGTGTGGTGTGTGTGTGTGTGTGTGCATACGTGTTCTTGTATTTCTACCCTTCTTGAGACATCAAGGAAAAGTACCTTCCATATGAGGACCGGTCAACAAGTTAGGACATAAATCATGGTCCCAATACAGTAGACCATTGCATTCAAAAGAAAATGTCTAATTTGCACCCCTGGTGGTGAGATTTATCAAAATTAGGGTGGTCCCAAAAAGGAATAATTTTTCCAATTGACTTAGAGACTTAGACTTCCTTTTTATGGTCATTCAAATTTGAACTTTACTGCACAGATAAGAACGACATTTTGTTACATAAGCTCATGGTAGTGCAGGATAAAAAAAAGCAATAAGGTGCATATATAAATAAATATATATAAATAATATATAAATATATATATAAAATAAATAAATAAATAAATAGATTACTGTACAGATAAATATATTGCACTTTTTCACACGTTTATGGATGTATGTTATATTGTCTTTTTTATTCCAGCGAGTTAATCCATTTTGGGGGGAGTTGAGGGGATCATTTAATTATGATGCGTTCAAGAGTCTTACGGCTTGAGGGAAGAAGCTGTTACAGAACCTGGAGGTTCTGCTTCGGAGGCTGCGGAACCTCTTTCTGTGTGTCGGTTTTAAAAGTGCTCCCCCTTCTGGTCAACATATGAAATAACAAGTGTGTGTACGAAATTTAAATGGGCCTCCTTTGGCCAAAATTAATGAAAAAACATAAAATATGTATATAGAGACATACTGTAATAACTTGAAGTAAATAATGAAGATTTAAAAAACAATTACAAACAAAAAATAAATAAAAAAAACCTAAACGTTTACCTTTTTAATATGTACATAGTATGTATATATTATTAATGTTGTAATTACAAATCTTTATGTATCTAGAAAGGGTGGTCCTAAAGAGGTAGGCATTTTTCAGAGGTCTCAAGAAGGTAGAAAATACAATAATTTGTGTGTGTGTGTGTGTGTGTGTGTGTGTGTGTGTGTGTGTGTGTGTGTGTGTGTGTGTGTGTGTGTGTGTGTGTGTGTGTTCCTCCCACCCTTCAATCTTTGTGGTGAACTAACCTGGCTATGTTATTGCATTTTTTTCAACGAAGCAATTAGTTTCCTTATTTTCTTGTTTTTATTTCCAAGTTATTACTTTGCTGTTTTAAGGACAGGTTATGTTTAAAACAATAGCACTGCTGGTCGATCAAGGAGGAGAAGCTCATTTTCAGTTGCTCTCTAGACATGAGTACAGTCTCCAATAACAGATAAAATATATAAAAGATGCTAGATTCTATGAAGACAACGTCACTTACAGGGTTAGAATAGAAAATTCTCCATATCAACACGGAACAAGGGAATGAAACCTAAAACAATGCTATGGCAGTTGTTTATATTTGAAGATCGCTGATTCGCTCATTTTGCTCTTAATCAAAAAGGCATTCGACGCAATCATCATGCGGAAGTTCAGCGTCTCGGCCAGCTGAAGCCAAGTCCACTTTTCCATATACTTCCAGAGACGCTCTGGGTCTGATGGGCGGGAAAAAAGCAGAGCATTTATTCAATGACTGTCTACTTCGGCTGCAGTGAAACAACCCACTCTATGCTCCCCTATTATAGTCAATGGACGCTCAGCTTCAACACGGTTTAAAGCACTGTGACGCTACCACAATAAGAAGAAAGCGTCAGCTGTCGCCGACGTAGCTGATTCTGAACAAAAGCTGAATGCAAAAAAATCAATTTTCAGCTTAATTGCAATTCTTATTTGTAACGATTCTTAATCAAATGAAAAAAAATAAAAAAAATCGAAGTATCTTTTTGTATTTTTTTTATTTTTATATATCTGTCCTGTCCAGCTACTCAGGAAAATCATATAGTCATACAGATTAACTTTCGAAAAGAAAAGGTATTGGATGCCTTTTTTGTATTTGACTTTATTAAATATTTAGGAACCTTTTTTTTTATTTATTTTTTTAAACAAAACCAGTTTTCTTTTAGGAATATGTACATTGATTAGAGTTGTTTATCTAATTTATGGAGAAATGTAGTTAATCAGAGAACTGGCACCCATTGTTATTATAAAAAGTATTGATTTTGAATCAAGAATCGATTACAAAATGTTGATAGTCCAACTCATACTGACTGGTACACACAAGCTATGGAGATGATATCAGTAGAAAAACTGCATTTAGTTTAGATAACAATGAATCATATATTGGAATATGGGATCCATTATTCAAATGTGTTTTAACTATTAAATGAACCTAAAATATGACTTATTTTATATTTGTGGAAAATATTGGACACAATGTGTTGTCAAACTTATGAGATGAAATGCAAGTGTAAGCCACTGTGACACTATTGTCCATTTTTTAAATGTTTTTATTTTATTTTTAATAAATGCGATGTTGGAATACTTATTAATACTGATACTGTTGTTGATATTATTCATTTTTGTTTGACTACTTTTGGATTGTTTTGTGTGTAATAATTATTGTTACCTGTGGTAATGCCACTATGATACAACATCTGCATTATAAACCTTGAACAAAGTAAGAGTGAAACTCATGTGAATAATCACTGAATGGAGAACTGGGGGTGGGATTAAATAAATTATCTTCTTCCCACTCCCTTTCAGGCAAAACTGGACAATCATGCATTCCATACTATACATTACCTTTTGCTCTATACTCATTTATATTATTATGTGTGGTCAACTTTGTACAAACCCCGTTTCCATAGGAGTTGGGAAATTGTGTTAGATGTAAATATAAACGGAATACAATGATTTGCAAATCATTTTCAACCCATATTCAGTTGAATATGCTACAAAGACAACATATTTGATGTTCAAACTGATAAACATTTTTTTTTTTTTGCAAATAATCATTAACTTTAGAATTTGATGCCAGCAACACGTGACAAAGAAGTTGGGAAAGGTGGCAATAAATACTGATAAAGTTGAGGAATGCTCATCAAACACTTATTTGGAACATCCCACAGGTGAACATGCAAATTGGGAACAGGTGGGTGCCATGATTGGGTATAAAAGTAGATTCCATGAAATGCTCAGTCATTCACAAACAAGGATGGGGCGAGGGTCACCACTTTGTCAACAAATGCGTGAGCAAATTGTTGAACAGTTTAAGAAAAACATTTCTCAACCAGCTACTGCAAGGAATTTCGGGATTTCACCATCCACGGTCCGTAATATCATCAAAGGGTTCAGAGAATCTGGAGAAATCACTGTACGTAAGCAGCTAAGCCCGTGACCTTCGATCCCTCAGGCTGTACTGCATCAACAAGCGACATCAGTGTGTAAAGGATATCACCACATGGGCTCAGGAACACATCAGAAACCCACTGTCAGTAACTACAGTTGGCCGCTACATCTGTAAGTGCAAGTTAAAACTCTACTATGCAAAGCGAAAACCGTTAATCAACAACACCCAGAAACGCCGTCAGCTTCGCTGGGCCTGAGCTCATCTAAGATAGACTGATACAAAGTGGAAAAGTGTTCTGTGGTCTGACAAGTCCACATTTCAAATTGTTTTTGGAAACTGTGGACGTCGTGTCCTCCGGACCAAAGAGGAAAAGAACCATCCGGATTGTTATAGGCGCAAAGTTGAAAAGCCAGCATCTGTGATGGTATGGGGGTGTATTAGTGCCCAAGACATGGGTAACTTACACATCTGTGAAGGCGCCATTAATGCTGAAAGGTACATACAGGTTTTGGAGCAACATATGTTGCCATCCAAGCAATTATCATGGACGCCCCCGCTTATTTCAGCAAGACAATGCCAAGCCACGTGTTACATTAACCTGGCTTCATAGTAAAAGAGTGCGGGTACTAGACTGGCCTGCCTGTAGTCCAGACCTGTGTCCTATTGAAAATGTGTAGCACATTATGAAGCCTAAAATACCACAACGGAGACCCCCGGACTGTTGAACAACTTAAGCTGTACATCAAGCAAGAATGGGAAAGAATTCCACCTGAGAAGCTTAAAAAATGTGTCTCCTCAGTTCCCAAACGTTTACTGAGTGTTGTTAAAAGGAAAGGCCATGTAACACAGTGGTGAACATGCCCTTTCCCAACTACTTTGGCAAGTGTTGCAGCCATGAAATTCTAAGTTAATTATTATTTGCAAAAAAAAAATAAAGTTTATGAGTTTGAACATCAAATATCTTGTCTTTGTAGTTCATTCAATTGAATATGGGTTGAAAAGGATTTGCAAATCATTGTATTCCGTTTATATTTACATCTAGCACAATTTCCCAACTCATATGGAAACGGGGATTGTACTTTTTTATGTCATTGCCTGAAATAAATAAATAAATGAATGAAAAAAAAAAAGTTTTGTGTCATGTTTGTTTGTCTTCTCAATTGCTCTGTTGATTGCTGTTTTGACTGTTGCTGGGCCGGGTTTGGTTTTGGAATTGTATTATTATGGTATTATTGTGTATTATTTTGTTAGACTGATTAATCAAAAAAAATAGTTTTCTTTTTAAAATGATTTTTTTTAATTAATCGATTCTGAATCCAATCGTGACCCCCAAGAATCGAATCGAATCGTGTGGTGCCCAAAGATTCACAGCCCTAATATTTGACCACTTTTTTGGGGACATTTCAGGGGAAGCTGAGCTTGAAGTCAGAGCCGAGTCCGCTATGAGTGCTTGTTTGCCCAATTACGTCGCGAGCAAAAAGATTGAAATATGGAACCGTTTGATTTTAAGTTAAATTGGTACCCGGTAGTACCGACAGAATTAGGACGCTACCTATAAAAGTACCGGATTCATTACCCAACACCAAGCAAACGCGTCATTTTTAATATGCGGATACATTTAAACTAATTTTAGATTGTCAGAAAGTTATTAATTTAAGAATACGTTTAAGTTGCACTGGTGTAGAACTTAATAATTAGTAACTTAATTAGCAAAGTGACAACAATGATGAGTTATCAGGTGGACAAAGTGTGGATGGTTCAATTGGATGTGAGTCACAGGAGCTGTGGAGCAGCCCTGCATGGCAGCATTTAGAAGGTTAATGCATTCTAGATGTTCAGAGAGCAGGAAAATAGGAAGGGGTGGGTTGTAAAAATATACACAGCGTGCCAGGTGTCCCGTAGTTAAACTCAAGACATTTGCCTTGACAGCACTTCTCCTCTGTGTGACAAGTAGGAATATCTAAGTGGCTGGAATGAATATTTAAGTCCCAGAACAAGCTGATACACAGAAAACTCTATATGGCCACACTCGACAGCTTTGCAGCACTTCACAATATAAAAAGTATGTTTCGATTAGGGCAGGGGTCGGCAACCCAAAACGTAGAAAGAGCCATATTGGACTAAAAATACAAAAAAAACAAATCTGTCTGGAGCCGCAAAAAATTAAAAGCCGCGTTAAAGTCTTATAATGAAGGCAACACATGACGGAAGTGTCTATATTAGCTATAATAGCCTACTATCAAAATGACTGTGTCGCAGGCTGAAGCAAATCTTTATTGACAGAAATGTTGAAATGTAATATTTATTCTACACATTTTGTATTATGGGTTGTACTTGTATAGCGCTTTTTTTTTTTACCTTTTTAAGGAACTCAAAGCGCTTTGACGCTATTTCCACATTCACCCATTCACACACACAGCAAGGCGCTAACCAGGACCCATCAGGACATACTTGCCAACCCTCCCGGATTTTCCGGGAGACTCCCGAAATTCAGCGCCTCTCCCGAAAACCTCCCGGGACAAATTATCTCCCGAAAATCTCCCGAAATTCAGGCGGACTCAGGTCCATGCGGACCTGAGTCCGCTTTCCCACAATATAAACGGTGTGCCTGCACAATTACGTTATAACTGAAGAATGATGGAGGGCGAGTTCTTGGTTTCTTATGTGGGTTTATTGTTAGGCAGTTTCATTAACGTCCTCCCAGCGCGGCAACAACACACAACAACAGCAGTCACGTTTTGGTTTACCGTAAAGCAGTTCGTCTGCCGTAAACAGCAATGTTGTGACACTCTTAAACAGGACAATACTGCCATCTAGTGCATTTGATGAAAGCACTTTTGTGCGTGCCACACAGCAATGCTTCATCAGAGAGGGTGTTCAGCATGGTTAGAAAAATAGTGACAGAGAATAGAACAAGGATGGACAATTCAACCCTTAACTCAAGTATATGTGTAAATAAATGAACACTGAAAGTGAAGTATTTATTTTATATACATATACAATAAAAGAAATATATATTTATAGCTAGAATTCACTGAAAGTCAAGTATTTCTTATATATATATATATATATATATATATATATATATATATATATATATATATATATATATATAAGAAATACTTGACTTTCAGTGAATATATATATATATATATATATATGTATATATATATATATTCACTGAAAGTCAAGTATTTCTTATATATATATATATATATATATATATATATATAAGAAATACTTGACTTTCAGTGAATATATATATATATATATATATATATATATATATATACATATTTAAGAAATACTTGACTTTCAGTGAATTCTAGCTATAAATATATATTTCTTTTATTGTGTATGTATGTATATATATATATATATATATATATATATATATATAAACATATATATATATATTTTTTTTTTTTTTTTTTTTTTATATATATACCGTATAAGAAATACTTGACTTTCAGTGAATTCTAGCTATAAATATATATTTCTTTTATTGTGTATATATATATATATATATATATATATATATATATATATATATATATATATATATATATATATATATATATATATATATATATATATATATATCTTAATAAGGTTATCCAAAAAAAGTGCTCTAAAACTTGCTGGTAGACGGCTGCGTTGACCCTGGATCTCAGGAAACAGAGTGGACCGACACCAGCAGATGACATGGCACCCCAAACCATCACTGATGGTGGAAACTTTACACTAGACTTCAGGCAACGTGGATCCTGTGCCTCTCCTGTCTTCCTCCAGACTCTGGGACCTCGATTTCCAAAGGAAATGCACAATTTGCATGGTTGGGTGATGGTTTGGGGTGCCATGTCATCTGCTGGTGTCGGTCCACTCTGTTTCCTGAGATCCAGGGTCAACGCAGCCGTCTACCAGCAAGTTTTAGAGCACTTCATGCTTCCTGCTGCTGACCTGCTCTATGGAGATGGAGATTTCAAGTTCCAACAGGACTTGGCGCCTGCACACAGCGCAAAATCTACCCGTGCCTGGTTTACGGACCATGGTATTTCTGTTCTAAATTGGCTCGCCAACTCCCCTGACCATAGCCCCATAGAAAATCTGTGGGGTATTGTGAAAAGGAAGATGCAGAATGCCAGACCCAAAAACGCAGAAGAGTTGAAGGCCACTATCAGAGCAACCTGGGCTCTCATAACACCTGAGCAGTGCCAGAAACTCATCGACTCCATGCCACGCCGCATTAACGCAGTAATTGAGGCAAAAGGAGCTCCAACCAAGTATTGAGTATTGTACATGCTCATATTTTTCATTTTCATACTTTTCAGTTGGCCAACATTTCTAAAAATCCCTTTTTTGTATTAGCCTTAAGTAATATTCTAATTTTGTGACACACGGAATTTTGGATTTTCATTTGTTGCCACTTCAAATCATCAAAATTAAATGAAATAAACATTTGAATGCATCAGTCTGTGTGCAATGAATAAATATAATGTACAAGTTACACCTATTGAATGCAATTACTGAAATAAATCAAGTTTTTCAAAATATTCTAATTTACTGGCTTTTACCTGTAAGTTTGCTGGTTTCAAGAAATGTAATGCCGAGCGCATATCATTATGTCGAGATAATGGCATTGGCATTTACTTAATTTAAGAATATTTTTCAACATATTGAGAAAAAAGGTCTAATTTTTTTTCCTACCAAGAAAAGTGCACTTGTTATTAGTGAGAATGTACTTATTTTAAAAAGGTATTTTTGGGTTCATTGAGGTTAGCTAATTTTACTTGTTTTGGAAAGTCTCGACAAGCCAAATTTTCTTGTTTTATTGGCAGATAATTTTGCTTAGTTCAAGTAAAATACCCCTCATTTTTGTATTTTTTCCCCTTGTTTTTCAACACTGACTTTTTGCAGTGCAGTGTGCAGAAAACCATTTACAAAAAACGTCATCACTTCATAAGTGCCAAGAAAACAGAGCTGAGAGACACTCAAACTTTTTGATAAGCACATTATAGTCAAATAAAGAAAGAAAAACAGCAAAAATGTAAAAATAAAGAAGGGCATAACGTAATGAGAAAAGACTGAAATGTTACTATTAATAAATACAAATGAACATTTGTCTTTAGAAATGTTTTAGCTTTTTTATTTTTATTATTTTCCTTTATAAACGCTACCACTATATTGAAAGAATATGAAGAACAATATTGTTTGATATATTTGAAGGCACCACGCCACTGCTGTTCCTTTTAGAATGTAAAATAGGTGATTGTTAGTTATTCATGAGCATATTTATAAGTATTTGCTTATTGCTTGTTTTGATAGACTAGGAAGCTATAGGCCACTGCTGTTCTGTTTCTAGTGTAGTATAGTTATGTCATTATACAGTATGTTAGACTTAGACTTCCTTTTATTGTCATTCAAATTTGAACTTTACAGCGGTGTTTTTCAACCTTTTTTGAGCCAAGGCACATTTTTTGCGTTGAAAAAACTCCGAGGCACACCACCAGCAGAAATCATTACAAAAACGAAACACAGTTGACAGTAAAAAGTTTAAAAAGTCAATTGTTGGGTATGACTTTAAACCATAACCAAGCGTGCATCAATGTTGTTCTTGTCTCAAAGTAGGTGTACTGTCACCAGGGGCGCCGCTAGGGATTTTGGGCCCCATGAAAAGAATCTTTACAGTATTTTCTGTATTATAATTTCATCATCATTAGGGGCCTCTCTGGGCCCCCCTCCATCATGGGCCCCTAGAATCCGTCTCCTTTACCCCCCCTTTTCGGCGCGCCCCTGACTGTCACCACCTGTCACATCACGCCCTGACTTATTTGGAGTTTTTTGCTGTTTTCCTGTGTGTAGTGTTTTAGTTCTTGTCTTGCGCTCCTAATTTGGTGGCTTTTTCTCTTTTTTTGGTATTTTCCTGTAGCAGATTCATGTCTTTCTTGACCGCTATTCCCCATACCTGCTTTGTTTTAGCAATCAAGAATATTTCAGTTGTTTTTAACCTTCTTTGTGGGGACATTGTTGATTGTCATGTCATGTTCGGATGTACTTTGTGGACGCCGTCTTTGCTCCACAGTAAGTCTTTGCTGTCGTCCAGCATTCTTGTTTTTGTTTACTTTGTAGCCAGTTCAGTTTTAGTTTTCTTCTGTATAGCCTTCCCTAAGCTTCAATGCCTTTTCTTAGGGGCACTCACCTTTTGTTTATTTTTGGTTTAAGCATGAGATACCTGTTTACCTGTACGCTGCCTCCCGACATCTACAACGCAATTAGCTACCTGCTGCCACCTACTGATATTGAAGAGTATTACACGATTACTCTGCCGAGCTCAAGACAGCACCGACACTCAACAACAACACATAATGTGCAGACTATAATTACTGGTTTGCAAAAAATATTTTTAACCCAAATAGGTGAATTTAGATCATCTCCTACGGCACACTAGACTGTATCTCACGGCACACTAGTGTGCCGCGGCACAGTGGTTGAAAAACACTGCTTTACAGTACAGATAAGAACGACATTTCGTTGCGTTAGCTCGTTGTAGTGCAGGATAAAAGAGCAATAATGTGCAGATATATATAAATAGATTACTGTACAGATAAATATATTCCACTTTTTCATATGCATCCACGTTTATGGATGTATGTTATATTGTGGACGGCGTGGCGCAGTGGGAGAGTGGCCGTGCGCAACCCGAGGGTCCCTGGTTCAATCCCCACCTAGTACCAAGCTCGTCATGTCCGTTGTGTCCTGAGCAAGACACTTCACCCTTGCTCCTGATGGGTGCTGGTTAGCGCCTTGCATGGCAGCTCCCTCCATCAGTGTGTGAATGTGTGTGTGAATGGGTGAATGTGGAAGTAGTGTCAAAGCGCTTTGAGTACCTTGAAGGTAGAAAAGCGCTATACAAGTACAACCCATTTATCATTTATTTACATTCCAGCGAGCTAATCCATTGGCAGTTCATACTGCAATTTAAATTGTGTGCAAACAGAAGTTGAAGTAAAGTGCACTTTTTCGGAATTTTGCCTATTATTCACAATCATTATGAGAGACAAGAACACACGTCTTTTTTTGTTTTTGTTTTAAAAGATGATAAAAAAAAAATGTTTGGAAGATACGGCTAATGGGAGCGAGACGATTTTTAAATGTTAAAATAATAGAAAAAACGTTTGTAATCTCGTCTCTCATAATGATTGTGAACGATAGGCAAAATTCCAAAAATAGTGCAATCCTCTTTTAAATACTTGACACTTTGAAATTTAAAGTACCAATGATTGCCACACACACACTAGGTGTGGTGAGATTATCCCCTGCGTTGGACCCATCACCCTCACCCCCTGGAGAGGTGAGGAGATCAGTGAGCAGCAGCGGTGGCCACGCCCGGGAATCATTTTGGTGATTTAACCCGCAATTCCAACCCTTGATGCTGAGTGCCAAGCAGGGACGTAATGGGTGCCATTTTTATAGTCTTTGGTATGACTCGGCCGGGGTTTGAACACACGACCTACCGATCTCAGGGCGGACACTCTAACCACTAGGCCACGGAGTAGGTTTATTTGTACTACAAATAAACGGTAGTAATAATAACCGCTGTAAATACGGTAAAATATTGCTGTATTTAATTAAAATGATCAAAAAACCATAATTCATAAACACGCTCACGACCTACCGATCTCAGGGCGGACACTCTAACCCAGTGGTTCTTAACCTGAGTTCGATCGAACCCTAGGGGTTCGGCGAGTCGGGCTCAGGGGTTCGGCGGAGGTCAAGACACACCCGACTCATCGTGTAAATAAAAACTTCTCCCTATAGGCGTATTTGGATACAGCAACAGTAGAAGTCACACTGATTTGTGTAATTTGTTGTGAGTTTATGCACTGTGTTGGTTTTGTTCTTTGAACAAGGTGATGTTCATGCACGGTTCAGTTTGTGCACCAGTAAAAAAACATGGTAACACTTTAGTATGGGGAACAAATTCACCATTAATTAGTTGCTTATTAACATGCAAATTAGTAACATATTGGCTCTTAACTAGTCATTATTAAGTACTTATTAATGCTTTAAACGGCATGGCCTTATTATAACCCCAACCCTCTAACCCTAACCCTAACCAAATAACTCTAAATTAAGTCTTTGTTACTTAGAATATGTTCCCCTAATGTCCAAAAAACTCAAAATTAAGTCTGTTACTTAGAATATGTTCCCCTAGTGTCCAAAAAACTCTAAATTGCCGTATTTTTCGGAGTATAAGTCGCACCGGAGTATAAGTCGCACTTGCCGAAAATGCATAATAAAGAAGGAAAAAAACATATATAAATCGTACTGGAGCCCGGCCAAACTATGAAGAAAACTGCGACTTATAGTCGGAAAAATACAGTAAGTCTTTGTTACTTAGAATATGTTCCCTTAGTGTCCAAAAAACTCTAAATTAAGTCTTTGTTACTTACAATATGTTCCCCTAGTGTCCAAAAAACTCCAAATTGAGTCTTTGTTACTTAGAATATTTCCCCTAGTGTCAAAAAAACTCTAAATTAAGTCTTTGTTACTTAAAATATGTTCCCCTAGTGTCCAAAAAACTCTAAATTGAGTCTTTGTTACTTAGAATATGTTCCCGTAGTGTCCAAAAAAGTGTAAATTAAGTCTTTGTTACTTACAATATGTTCCTCTAGTGCCAAAAAAACTCTAAATTAAGTCTTTGTTACTTAGAATATGTTCCCCTAGTGCCAAAAAAACTCTAAATTGCCGTATTTTTCGGAGTATAAGTCGCACCGGAGTATAAGTCGCACCTGCCGAAAATGCATAATAAAGAAGGAAAAAAACATAAATCGTACTGGAGCCCGGCCAAACTATGAAAAAAACTGCGACTTATAGTCCGAAAAATACAGTAAGTCTTTGTTACTTAGAATATGTTCCCTTGGTGTCCAAAAAACTCTAAATTAAGTCTTTGTTACTTAGAATATGTTCCCCTAGTGTCCAAAAAACTCTAAATTAAGTCTTTGTTACTTAGAATGTTCCCCTAGTGTCCAAAAAACTCTAAATTAAGTCTTTGTTACTTAGAATATGTTCCACTAGTAGCCAAAAAACTCTAAATTAAGTCTTTGTTACTTACAATATGTTCCCCTAGTGTCCAAAAAACTCTAAATTAAGTCTTTGTTACTTAGAATATGTTCCCCTAGTGTCCAAAAAACTCCAAATTGAGTCTTTGTTACTTAGAATGTTTCCCCTAGTGTCAAAAAAACTCTAAATTAAGTCTTTGTTACTTAAAATATGTTCCCCTAGTGTCCAAAACACTCTAAATTGAGTCTTTGTTACTTAGAATATGTTCCCCTAGTGTCCAAAAAAGTGTAAATTAAGTCTTTGTTACTTACAATATGTTCCTCTAGTGCCAAAAAAACTCTAAATTAAGTCTTTGTTACTTACAATATGTTCCCCTAGTGTCCAAAAACCTCTAAATTAAGTCTTTGTTACTTAGAATATGTTCCCGTGTCCAAAAAACTCTAAATTAAGTCTTTGTTACCTAGAATATGTTCCCCTAGTATCCATAAAACTCTAAATTAAGTCTTTGTTACTTAGAATATGTTCCCTTAGTGTCCAAAAAACTCTAAATTAAGTCTTTGTTACTTAGAATATGTTCCCCTAGTGCCAAAAAAAACTCTAAATTAAGTCTTTGTTACTAGAATATGTTCTCCTAGTGTCCAAAAAACTCTAAATTAAGTCTTTGTTACTTAGAATATGTTCCCCTAGTGTCCAAAAACCTCTAAATTAAGTCTTTATTACTTAGAATATGTTCCCCTAGTGTCCAAAAAACTCTAAATTAAGTCTTTGTTACTTAGAATATGTTCCCCTAGTGTCCAAAAAACTCTAAATTAAGTCTTTGTTACTTAGAATATGTTCCCCTAGTGTCCAAAAAACTCTAAATTGCCGTATTTTTCGGAGTATAAGTCGCACCTGCCGAAAATGCATAATAAAGAAGGAAAAAAACATATATAAATCGCACTGGAGCCCGGCCAAACAAAAAAACTGCGACTTATAGTCCGAAAAATACAGTAAGTCTTTGTTACTTAGAATATGTTCCCCTGGTGTCCAAAAAACTCTAAATTAAGTATTTTTTACTTAGAATGTTCCCCTAGTGTCCAAAAAATTCCACATTAAGTCTTTGTTACTTAGAATATGTTCCCCTAGTGCCCAAAAAACTCTAAATTAAGTCTTTGTTACTTAGAATATGTTCCCCTAGTGTCCAAAAAACTCTAAATTAAGTCTTTGTTACTTAGAATATGTTCCCCTAGTGTCCAAAAAACTCTAAATTAAGTCTTTGTTACTTAGAATATGTTCCCCTAGTGTCCAAAAAACTCTAAATTAAGTCTTTGTTACTTAGAATATGTTCCCCTAGTGTCCAAAAAACTCTAAATTAAGTCTTTGTTACTTAGAATGTTCCCCTAGTGTCCAAAAAACTCTAAATTAAGTCTTTGTTACTTAGAATATGTTCCACTAGTAGCCAAAAAACTCTAAATTAAGTCTTTGTTACTTACAATATGTTCCCCTAGTGTCCAAAAAACTCTAAATTAAGTCTTTGTTACTTAGAATATGTTCCCCTAGTGTCCAAAAAACTCCAAATTGAGTCTTTGTTACTTAGAATGTTTCCCCTAGTGTCAAAAAAACTCTAAATTAAGTCTTTGTTACTTAAAATATGTTCCCCTAGTGTCCAAAACACTCTAAATTGAGTCTTTGTTACTTAGAATATGTTCCCCTAGTGTCCAAAAAAGTGTAAATTAAGTCTTTGTTACTTACAATATGTTCCTCTAGTGCCAAAAAAACTCTAAATTAAGTCTTTGTTACTTACAATATGTTCCCCTAGTGTCCAAAAACCTCTAAATTAAGTCTTTGTTACTTAGAATATGTTCCCGTGTCCAAAAAACTCTAAATTAAGTCTTTGTTACTTAGAATATGTTCCACTAGTAGCCAAAAAACTCTAAATTAAGTCTTTGTTACTTACAATATGTTCCCCTAGTGTCCAAAAAACTCTAAATTAAGTCTTTGTTACTTAGAATATGTTCCCCTAGTGTCCAAAAAACTCCAAATTGAGTCTTTGTTACTTAGAATGTTTCCCCTAGTGTCAAAAAAACTCTAAATTAAGTCTTTGTTACTTAAAATATGTTCCCCTAGTGTCCAAAACACTCTAAATTGAGTCTTTGTTACTTAGAATATGTTCCCCTAGTGTCCAAAAAAGTGTAAATTAAGTCTTTGTTACTTACAATATGTTCCTCTAGTGCCAAAAAAACTCTAAATTAAGTCTTTGTTACTTACAATATGTTCCCCTAGTGTCCAAAAACCTCTAAATTAAGTCTTTGTTACTTAGAATATGTTCCCGTGTCCAAAAAACTCTAAATTAAGTCTTTGTTACCTAGAATATGTTCCCCTAGTATCCATAAAACTCTAAATTAAGTCTTTGTTACTTAGAATATGTTCCCTTAGTGTCCAAAAAACTCTAAATTAAGTCTTTGTTACTTAGAATATGTTCCCCTAGTGCCAAAAAAAACTCTAAATTAAGTCTTTGTTACTAGAATATGTTCTCCTAGTGTCCAAAAAACTCTAAATTAAGTCTTTGTTACTTAGAATATGTTCCCCTAGTGTCCAAAAACCTCTAAATTAAGTCTTTATTACTTAGAATATGTTCCCCTAGTGTCCAAAAAACTCTAAATTAAGTCTTTGTTACTTAGAATATGTTCCCCTAGTGTCCAAAAAACTCTAAATTAAGTCTTTGTTACTTAGAATATGTTCCCCTAGTGTCCAAAAAACTCTAAATTGCCGTATTTTTCGGAGTATAAGTCGCACCTGCCGAAAATGCATAATAAAGAAGGAAAAAAACATATATAAATCGCACTGGAGCCCGGCCAAACAAAAAAACTGCGACTTATAGTCCGAAAAATACAGTAAGTCTTTGTTACTTAGAATATGTTCCCCTGGTGTCCAAAAAACTCTAAATTAAGTATTTTTTACTTAGAATGTTCCCCTAGTGTCCAAAAAATTCCACATTAAGTCTTTGTTACTTAGAATATGTTCCCCTAGTGCCCAAAAAACTCTAAATTAAGTCTTTGTTACTTAGAATATGTTCCCCTAGTGTCCAAAAAACTCTAAATTAAGTCTTTGTTACTTAGAATATGTTCCCCTAGTGTCCAAAAAACTCTAAATTAAGTCTTTGTTACTTAGAATATGTTCCCCTAGTGTCCAAAAAACTCTAAATTAAGTCTTTGTTACTTAGAATATGTTCCCCTAGTGTCCAAAAAACTCTAAATTAAGTCTTTGTTACTTAGAATATGTTCCCCCAGTGTCCAAAAAACTCCAAAATAAGTCTTTGTTACCGGTACTTAGAATATGTTCCCCTAGTGTCCAAAAAACTCTAAATTAAGTCTTTGTTACTTAGAATATGTTCCACCAGTGTCCAAAAAACTCCAAAATAAGTCTTTGTTACTTAGAATATGTTCCCGTAGTGTCCAAAAAACTCTAAATTAAGTCTTTGTTACTTACAATATGTTCCCCTATCCAAAAAACTCTAAATTAAGTCTTTGTTACTTAGAATATGTTCCCCTAGTGTCCAAAAAACTCTAAATTAAGTCTTTGTTACTTAGAATATGTTCCCCTAGTGTCCAAAAAACTCTAAATTACCGTATTTTTCGGAGTATAAGTCGCACCGGAGTATAAGTCGCACCTGCCGAAAATGCATAATAAAGAAGGAAAAAAACATAAATCGCACTGGAGCCCGGCCAAACTATGAAAAAAACTGTGACTTATAGTCCGAAAAATATGGTAAGTCTTTGTTACTTAGAATATGTTCCCCTAGTGTCCAAAAAACTCAAAATTAAGTCTTTGTTAATTAGAATATGTTCCCCTAGTGTCCAAAAAACTCAAAATTAAGTCCTTGTTACTTAGAATATGTTCCCCTAGTGTCCAAACAACTCCAAATTAAGTCTTTGTTACTTAGAATATGTTCCCCTAGTGTCCAAAAAACTCCAAATTGAGTCTTTGTTACTTAGAATGTTTCCCCTAGTGTCAAAAAAACTCTAAATTAAGTCTTTGTTACTTAAAATATGTTCCCCTAGTGTCCAAAACACTCTAAATTGAGTCTTTGTTACTTAGAATATGTTCCCCTAGTGTCCAAAAAAGTGTAAATTAAGTCTTTGTTACTTACAATATGTTCCTCTAGTGCCAAAAAAACTCTAAATTAAGTCTTTGTTACTTACAATATGTTCCCCTAGTGTCCAAAAACCTCTAAATTAAGTCTTTGTTACTTAGAATATGTTCCCGTGTCCAAAAAACTCTAAATTAAGTCTTTGTTACCTAGAATATGTTCCCCTAGTATCCATAAAACTCTAAATTAAGTCTTTGTTACTTAGAATATGTTCCCTTAGTGTCCAAAAAACTCTAAATTAAGTCTTTGTTACTTAGAATATGTTCCCCTAGTGCCAAAAAAAACTCTAAATTAAGTCTTTGTTACTAGAATATGTTCTCCTAGTGTCCAAAAAACTCTAAATTAAGTCTTTGTTACTTAGAATATGTTCCCCTAGTGTCCAAAAACCTCTAAATTAAGTCTTTATTACTTAGAATATGTTCCCCTAGTGTCCAAAAAACTCTAAATTAAGTCTTTGTTACTTAGAATATGTTCCCCTAGTGTCCAAAAAACTCTAAATTAAGTCTTTGTTACTTAGAATATGTTCCCCTAGTGTCCAAAAAACTCTAAATTGCCGTATTTTTCGGAGTATAAGTCGCACCTGCCGAAAATGCATAATAAAGAAGGAAAAAAACATATATAAATCGCACTGGAGCCCGGCCAAACAAAAAAACTGCGACTTATAGTCCGAAAAATACAGTAAGTCTTTGTTACTTAGAATATGTTCCCCTGGTGTCCAAAAAACTCTAAATTAAGTATTTTTTACTTAGAATGTTCCCCTAGTGTCCAAAAAATTCCACATTAAGTCTTTGTTACTTAGAATATGTTCCCCTAGTGCCCAAAAAACTCTAAATTAAGTCTTTGTTACTTAGAATATGTTCCCCTAGTGTCCAAAAAACTCTAAATTAAGTCTTTGTTACTTAGAATATGTTCCCCTAGTGTCCAAAAAACTCTAAATTAAGTCTTTGTTACTTAGAATATGTTCCCCTAGTGTCCAAAAAACTCTAAATTAAGTCTTTGTTACTTAGAATATGTTCCCCTAGTGTCCAAAAAACTCCAAAATAAGTCTTTGTTACTTAGAATATGTTCCCCCAGTGTCCAAAAAACTCCAAAATAAGTCTTTGTTACCGGTACTTAGAATATGTTCCCCTAGTGTCCAAAAAACTCTAAATTAAGTCTTTGTTACTTAGAATATGTTCCACCAGTGTCCAAAAAACTCCAAAATAAGTCTTTGTTACTTAGAATATGTTCCCGTAGTGTCCAAAAAACTCTAAATTAAGTCTTTGTTACTTACAATATGTTCCCCTATCCAAAAAACTCTAAATTAAGTCTTTGTTACTTAGAATGTGTTCCCCTAGTGTCCAAAAAACTCTAAATTAAGTCTTTGTTACTTAGAATATGTTCCCCTAGTGTCCAAAAAACTCTAAATTAAGTCTTTGTTACTTAGAATATGTTCCCCTAGTGTCCAAAAAACTCTAAATTACCGTATTTTTCGGAGTATAAGTCGCACCGGAGTATAAGTCGCACCTGCCGAAAATGCATAATAAAGAAGGAAAAAAACATAAATCGCACTGGAGCCCGGCCAAACTATGAAAAAAACTGTGACTTATAGTCCGAAAAATATGGTAAGTCTTTGTTACTTAGAATATGTTCCCCTAGTGTCCAAAAAACTCAAAATTAAGTCTTTGTTAATTAGAATATGTTCCCCTAGTGTCCAAAAAACTCTAAATTAAGTCCTTGTTACTTAGAATATGTTCCCCTAGTGTCCAAACAACTCCAAATTAAGTCTTTGTTACTTAGAATATGTTCCCCTAGTGTCCAAACAACTCCAAATTAATCAGAATCAGAATCAGAATCAGCTTTATTGTCATTACGCAAGGTAACGAGATTGAGGCCATTCCATACAGTGCGATGTGTGCATGCTAGAAAAACACTGTGCAAATATATAAAAATATAAAAAATGTAGAAGTGCAATGAATATGGTGTGAAATGAATATATACATGAAAAAAAAACAAAAAAAAACAGGGTGGTTGGTGGAATGGGTTATTGCACCGAAGAGAAGGCAGTTATGAGGGACAATGGGGCAGTCCGTTCAGGATGGTTATGGCCCTGGGGAAGAAGCTGTTCTTTAGCCTGTTTGTTTTGGTTTTGGTTAAGTCTTTGTTACTTAGAATATGTTCCCCTAGTGTCCAAAAAACTCTAAATTAAGTCTTTGTTACTTAGAATATGTTCCCCTAGTGTCCAAAAAAGTCTAAATTAAGTCTTTGTTACTTACAATATGTTCCTCTAGTGCCAAAAAAACTCTAAATTAAGTCTTTGTTACTTACAATATGTTCCCCTAGTGTCCAAAAAACTCTAAATTAAGTCTTTGTTACTTACAATATGTTCCCCTAGTGTCCAAAAAACTCTAAATTGAGTCTTTGTTACTTAGAATATGTTCCTCTAGTGTCCAAAAAACTCTAAATTAAGTCTTTGTTACTTACAATATGTTCCCCTATCCAAAAAACTCTAAATTAAGTCTTTGTTACTTAGAATATGTTCCCCTAGTGTCCAAAAAAGTCTAAATTAAGTCTTTGTTACTTACAATATGTTCCTCTAGTGCCAAAAAAACTCTAAATTAAGTCTTTGTTACTTACAATATGTTCCCCTAGTGTCCAAAAAACTCTAAATTAAGTCTTTGTTACTTAGAATATGTTCCTCTAGTGTCCAAAAAACTCTAAATTAAGTCTTTGTTACTTACAATATGTTCCCCTATCCAAAAAACTCTAAATTAAGTCTTTGTTACTTAGAATATGTTCCCCTAGTGTCCAAAAAAGTCTAAATTAAGTCTTTGTTACTTACAATATGTTCCTCTAGTGCCAAAAAAACTCTAAATTAAGTCTTTGTTACTTACAATATGTTCCCCTAGTGTCCAAAAAACTCTAAATTGAGTCTTTATTACTTAGAATATGTTCCTCTAGTGTCCAAAAAACTCTAAATTAAGTCTTTGTTACTTACAATATGTTCCCCTATCCAAAAAACTCTAAATTAAGTCTTTGTTACTTAGAATATGTTCCCCTAGTGTCCAAAAAACTCTAAATTAAGTCTTTGTTCCTTAGAATATGTTTCCCTAGTGTCCAAAAAACTCTAAATTAAGTCTTTGTTACTTAGAATGTTTCCCTAACTAGTGTCCAAAAAACTCTAAATTAAGTCTGTGTTACTTACAATATGTTCCCCTAGTGTCCAAAAAACTCTAAATTGAGTCTTTGTTACTTAGAATATGTTCATCTAGTGTCCAAAAAACTCTAAATTAAGTCTTTGTTACTTACAATATGTTCCCCTATCCAAAAAACTCTAAATTAAGTCTTTGTTACTTAGAATATGTTCCCCTAGTGTCCAAAAAACTCTAAATTAAGTCTTTGTTACTTAGGTTTCCCTAACTAGTGTCCAAAAAACTCTAAATTAAGTCTTTGTTACTTACAATATGTTCCCTTAGTATCCAAAAAACTCTAAATTGAGTCTTTATTACTTAGAATATGTTCCTCTAGTGTCCAAAAAACTCTAAATTAAGTCTTTGTTACTTACAATATGTTCCCCTATCCAAAAAACTCTAAATTAAGTCTTTGTTACTTAGAATATGTTCCCCTAGTGTCCAAAAAACTCTAAATTAAGTCTTTGTTCCTTAGAATATGTTTCCCTAGTGTCCAAAAAACTCTAAATTAAGTCTTTGTTACTTAGAATGTTTCCCTAACTAGTGTCCAAAAAACTCTAAATTAAGTCTGTGTTACTTACAATATGTTCCCCTAGTGTCCAAAAAACTCTAAATTGAGTCTTTGTTACTTAGAATATGTTCATCTAGTGTCCAAAAAACTCTAAATTAAGTCTTTGTTACTTACAATATGTTCCCCTATCCAAAAAACTCTAAATTAAGTCTTTGTTACTTAGAATATGTTCCCCTAGTGTCCAAAAAACTCTAAATTAAGTCTTTGTTACTTAGAAGGTTTCCCTAACTAGTGTCCAAAAAACTCTAAATTAAGTCTTTGTTACTTACAATATGTTCCCTTAGTATCCAAAAAACTCTAAATTTAGTTCCCCATACTAAAGTGTTACCAAAAACATATAACTTTGTCTTGAATTTGAAAAAAAAAAAAACATTACATTTTTCACTAAAGAAGGGTTCGGTGAATGTGCATATCAAACTGGTGGGGTTCGGTACCTCCAACAAGGTTAAGAACCACTGCTCTAACCACTAGGCCACTGAGCTGGTCTAACTAAAGGTCTAACTAAACCCAGGTTAAAGTACTTGGGTTAAGTTATTATTTCCTTTCTATCAAACAAGTATCAAGAATTGTGGAAATATTAACTCCTGAAATGCTGGTATCGTGACAAGCCTAATTTTTTATTGAAACAAATCATGAAGTTTGATACGTGTAGACACCAGACTAGGTAGAAAGTGTTTTGAAACCACACGACTACACTGAAGTTCATCGTGAAGAAGCATCCCGCTGTGGACCAAAGATGGATGCAAAGCATCACTATGGTTTCTGACTCATGTGAGCAAGAGTTGCTCTGTGGTGCAGAAGAATGACCCGCGTCCATCTGTGGTCGACCTGTCAAAACCAGGTCTAGACATGCGTTTGACTCCATTCATGCCTGAATCCGTCCTGCTCCTGTTTAAAAATGCATGCACTGCTCAGAAGACGGTATTGATATGAATAACATCTTCATGTGACCACTTTCTTTTCCCTGGAAATACACATGAAACAAACCAGTGATCTAGCGACATGAAAGTGGTCTTACTGAAGCTTTGATGCGGTCACGATAATAATATCTGACTTGTGACACAATAATTTATAACGCTGCAGAGAGAGACGCTGCGAAAACAGCATCACTTGCAGTTTTTTGATCAGCGCATGAAATGCAATATATTGTCTAAGCTCTTTGTAGGCTGAGCATGGACATAAACACCATCATCATGTAGAGATGAAATATATATATACATTCACAAGTGTAGGCATTTGAATATGCATTGCTATTATGGTTAGTATATGCTGCTGTTTTTTTTTTTTGTTTTTTTTAAAATCAATGATACTTTGACAACCTACCATGTTTTTCGGACCATAGGGTGCACCGCATTAAAAAGTGCACAGCCGATGAGCGGGTCTATTCAGTTGTTTTTTCATACAAAAGGCCACCGGATTATAAGGCGCATTAAAGGGGTCATAGTATTGAGTTTGAGTTTATTTCGAACATGCAATCATACAACATGATACATCACAATCTCCAGTTTCTCTTTTCAACATGTTCGAAAAGGAGTAGGAAGAAGCAGAGCTTATTTAATCCTACCCCTTTTCTTTTACATAACAGTTGCTAAAACTTTTGTTCACTTCCTGTTCTCAATTTATTCACAATATACTCCATAAGTAATCACAATAAAAATAAGTAAATAAATAATAATTGGTGAAGTAAGTTACATTTTCTCATATTTTGTGAGTGAAAGAATGGATGAGTTAAATAAATTCAGAATGTTTATCATGGTTCTTCTTCTTTATACTTTGTAAACACTTTAAGTTTGAAGAGTTTCTTGAAGTGGATCATATTAGTACATTGTTTGATTGCTTTGCTTAATCCATCCCATAATTTAATTCCACATACTGATATACTGAAGGTCTTAAGTGTTATACGTGCATACAAATGTTTTAAATTACATTTCTCTCTAAGATTATATTCCTCCTCTTTTTTTGAGAAGAAGTGTTGTACATTCTTGGGTAGCAGGTTATAGTTTGCTTTGTGTATAATTGTAGCTGTTTGCAAATTCACTATGTCGTAGAATTTCAGTATCTTTGATTCAATAAATAAAGGATTTGTGTGTTCTCTATATCCAACATTATGTATTATTCTAACTGATCTTTTTTGTAACACCGTTAATGAATGAAGTGTACTTTTGTAATTATTTCCCCATATTTCTACACAGTAACTCAGATGTGGTAACACTAGTGAGCAGTAGAGAATATGAAGTGATTTTTTTTGTCTAGAACATGTTTTGCTTTATTCATTATTGACATGTTTCTTGCTACTTTATGTTGTATATTTTTTATGTGGGATTTCCAGTTCAATTTATCATCAATCATTATACCTAGACATTTGGTTTCATTTACTCTTTCAATTTCTATTCCGTCTATTTGTAATTGTGTTTGACTTTCTCTTCTACTGTTACCAAATAGCATTATTTTAGTTTTACTGAGATTCAACGATAGTCTGTTTTTGTCAAACCATCTTTTTAATTTGTTAATTTCTTCTGTTATTATTTGTAGTATCTTCTGTGTGTTCTCTTCTGAACAAAACGCTGTTGTATCATCCGCAAATAATACTAACTTTAAATCTTTTGTAACTTTTTGTATGATTTTTTTTCTAAATTTAAAACTAGAGATGTCCGATAATATCGGCCTGCCGAAATTATCGGTATTGTTTTTTTTATTATCGGTATCGTTTATTTATTTTTTATTTTTTTTATTTTTATTAAATCAACATAAAAAACACAAGATACACTTACAATTAGTGCACCAACCCAAAAAACCTTCCTCCCCCATTTACACTCATTCACACAAAAGGGTTGTTTCTTTCTGTTATTAATATTCTGGTTCCTACATTATATATCAATATATATCAATACAGTCTGCAAGGGATACAGTCCGGAAGCACACATGATTGTGCGTGCTGCTGGTCCACTAATAGTACTAACCTTTAACAGTTAATTTTACTCATTTTCATTAATTACTAGTTTCTATGTAACTGTTTTTATATTGTTTTACTTTCTTTTTTATTCAAGAAAATGTTTTTAATTTATTTATCTTATTTTATAATTTTAAAAAAAAAGGACCTTATCTTCACCATACCTGGTTGTCCAAATTAGGCATAATAATGTGTTCATTCCACGACTGCATATATCGGTTGATATCGGTATCGGTAATTAAAGAGTTGGACAATATCGGCAAAAAGTAATTATCGGACATCCCTTTTTAAAACACTATCCTGTGGTCCACACTGCAAAAAGTTAGTGTTCAAAAACAAGAAAAAAAAAATACAAAAAGTAGGGGTATTTTATTTGAACTAAGCAAAATTATCTGCCAACAAAACAAGAAAATTTGGCTTGTCAAGACTTTCCAAAACAAGAAAAATTAGCTAACCTCAATGAACCCCAAAAATCCTTAAAATAAGTATATTCTCACTAATAACAAGTGCACTTTTCTTGGTAGAAAAAAAAGAGACCTTTTTGCTCAATATGATGAAAAATATTCTTAAATTAAGTAAATGCTAGTGCCATTATCTCGACATATGATATGCGCTCGGTATCATGATTTTTTTTTTTCATGCTTGAAGTAAGAAATTATTACTTTAAAAAAAGTAGTTTTATACTTGTGAGTGTTAATGTCAGCACGGACTATAATTGCGGACGAGCGCACATTTTCAGGACTTATGCAGATCCCAAATACACATCAGCAGGTACCAGAAAGTAAGAAAAGTTGGTTTTGCATAATATTGCGAAACAAAACGCCAGGTCATATGTCTGCTAATAAGTTTGTAGATGCCATTTTGCGGTCCTTATACAAGCACCATAATAATACTCGTATGTTTAATCCATCAAGCGGTGCGGCTTCATAGCTTACCGAAGTCGTACTCAAAACATTATGACAGATTTTTGAGCGCCGTGTGTAATGTTCTATGGTCTCAGTGGAACATTTAAAGTTTTGGTGTTGTTTACTGCCATCATATTGCTTATGTATGACTGCCATCTACTGGTCCTACTTATCATTACACCATGTATCAAATAAAATTGCTTCGAGGTCAGTAAGCACAACCTAAAATTATGCCGCACATTAGGCGCACCGTGGATTTTTGAGAAAATGAAAGGTTTTTAAGTGCGCCTTATAGTCCGAAAAATACGGTATATCGACATAAATTACATGACCCGGCTTACTGAATGCAAAGTGCAAAAGCCATAATTGGTAGAACTGTACATTGGTACCTCAACTCAATTGTCATACATGAAAATATAGAAAAACTGTTGATGGTGGATTTGACGAGGAAGCAGCTGGAAGGAGAAACCGTAGACATGGTCAATACTGTACTTTATTATTACATTACTTAGTAAAACTACTGTAGTTGTTTGTAGTACACTCCGTTGGAATTTTTTCATACATTATTTCTTGTCGGATAGTTTTTTTTGATGTTTTTTTTTTTTTAAATGGCATGTTACATGTTTAAATTGTGCTGTTTTGGGGGGGTCAATTCAGTTCAATGGAAGATGTTGATTTGAGTTGCAAGTGTTTGATTTAAAAGTTTATACATTGAAAACATTTTTGCCTCTTTCCAGCAACTTTGTGATATATTTTCACTCCCTAATCAACACTTTTTTACATATCCATCCATCCATCCATCTTCTTCCGCTTATCCGAGGTCGGGTCGCGGGGGCAGCAGCTAAAGCAGGGAAGCCCAGACTTCCTTCTCCCCAGCCACTTCGTCCAGCTCTTCCTGTGGGACCCCGAGGCGTTCCCAGGCCAGCCGGGAGACATAGTCTTCCCAACGTGTCCTGGGTCTTCCCCGCGGCCTCCTACCGGTGGGACGTGCCCTAAACACCTCCCTAGGGAGGCGTTCGGGTGGCATCCTGACCAGATGCCCGAACCACCTCATCTGGCTCCTCTCGATGTGGAGGAGCAGCGGCTTTACTTTGAGCTCCTCCCGGATGGCAGAGCTTCTCACCCTATCTCTAAGGGAGAGCCCCGCCACCCGGCGGAGGAAACTCATTTCGGCCGCTTGTACCCGTGATCTTGTCCTTTCGGTCATAACCCAAAGCTCATGACCATAGGTGAGGATGGGAACGTAGATCGACCGGTAAATTGAGAGCTTTGCCTTCCGGCTCAGCTCCTTCTTCACCACAATGGATCGATACAGCGTCCGCATTACTGAAGACGCCGCACCGATCCGCCTGTCGATCTCACGATCCACTCTTCCCTCACTCGTGAACAAGACTCCGAGGTACTTGAACTCCTCCACTTGGGGCAAGATCTCCTCCCCAACCCGGAGATGGCACTCCACCCTTTTCCGGGCGAGAACCATGGACTCGGACTTGGAGGTGCTGATTCTCATCCCAGTCGCTTCACACTCAGCTGCGAACCGATCCAGTGAGAGCTGACGATCCTGGCCAGATGAAGCCATCAGGACCACATCATCTGCAAAAAGCAGAGACCTAATCCTGCAGCCACCAAACCAGATCCCCTCAACGCCTTGACTGCACCTAGAAATTCTGTCCATAAAAGTTATGAACAGAATCGGTGACAAAGAGCAGCCTTGGCGGAGTCCAACCCTCACTGGAAACGTGTCCGACTTACTACCGGCAATGCGGACCAAGCTCTGGCACTGATCATACAGGGAGCGGACTGCCACAATCAGACAGTCCGATACCCCATACTCTTTGAGCACTCCCCACAGGACTTCCCGAGGGACACGGTCGAATGCCTTCTCCAAGTCCACAAAACACATGTAGACTGGTTGGGCAAACTCCCATGCACCCTCAAGGACCCTGCCGAGAGTATAGAGCTGGTCCACAGTTCCACGACCAGGACGAAAACCACACTGTTCCTCCTGAATCCGAGGTTCGACTATCCGGCGTAGCCTTCTCTCCAGTACACCTGAATAAACCTTACCGGGGAGGCTGAGGAGTGTGATCCCACGATAGTTAGAACACACCCTCCGGTTCCCCTTCTTAAAGAGAGGGACCACCACCCCGGTCTGCCAATCCAGAGGTACCGCCCCCGATGTCCACGCGATGCTGCAGAGTCTTGTCAACCAAGACAGCCCCACAGCATCCAGAGCCTTAAGGAACTCCGGGCGGATCTCATCTACCCCCGGGGCCTTGCCACCGAGGAGCTTTTTAACTACCTCAGCAACCTCAGCCCCAGAAATAGGAGAGCCCACCACAGACTCCCCAGGCACTGCTTCCTCATAGGAAGACGTGTTGGTGGGATTGAGGAGGTCTTCGAAGTATTCCCTCCACCGATCCACAACATCCGCAGTCGAGGTCAGCAGAACACCATCCTCACCATACACGGTGTTGATAGTGCACTGCTTCCCCTTCCTGAGGCGGCGGATGGTGGACCAGAATTGCTTCGAAGCCGTCCGGAAGTCGTTTTCCATGGCCTCACCGAACTCCTCCCATGTCCGAGTTTTTGCCTCTGCGACCGCTGAAGCCGCACACCGCTTGGCCTGTCGGTACTTGTCCGCTGCCTCAGGAGTCCTATGAGCCAAAAGAACCCGATAGGACTCCTTCTTCAGCTTGACGGCATCCCTCACCGCCGGTGTCCACCAACGGGTTCTAGGATTACCGCCACGACAAGCACCAACTACCTTGCGGCCACAGCTCCAATCAGCCGCCTCGACAATAGAGGCGCGGAACATGGTCCATTCGGACTCAATGTCCAGCACCTCCCTCGTGACATGTTCAAAGTTCTTCCGGAGGTGGGAATTGAAACTCTCTCTGACAGGAGACTCTGCCAGACGTTCCCAGCAAACCCTCACTATGCGTTTGGGCCTGCCAGGTCTGTCCGGCATCCTCCCCCACCATCGCAGCCAACTCACCACCAGGTGGTGATCGGTAGAAAGCTCCGCCCCTCTCTTCACCCGAGTGTCCAAAACATGAGGCCGCAAATCCGATGACACAACTACAAAGTCGATCATGGAACTGCGGCCTAGGGTGTCCTGGTGCCAAGTGCACATATGGACACCCTTATGTTTGAACATGGTGTTCGTTATGGACAATCTGTGACGGGCACAAAAGTCCAATAACAAAACACATTTTACATATGTACAGAAAAAACATTGACAGATTTTTGAGCTCCCTGTGTAATGTTCTACATTCTCAATAGAACACTTAACGTTTTGGTGTTGTTTACTGCCATCATATTGCAGCCTAAACATATATCTTATGTATGACTGCCATCTACTGGTCAACTTTGTGATACATTTTCACTCCCTAATCAACACTTTTTTACATATATACAGAAAAAACATTGACAGATTTTTGAGCTCCCTGTACCTACTCAGTGGCCTAGTGGTTAGAGTGTCCGCCCTGAGATCGGTAGGTTGTGATCGGTAGGTTGTGAGTTCAAATCCCGGCCGAGTCATACCAAAGACTATAAAAATGGGACCCATTACCTCCCTGCTTGGCACTCAGCATCAAGGGTTGGAATTGGGGGTTAAATCACCAAAAATGATTCCCGGGTGCGGCCACCGCTGCTGCCCACTGCTCCCCTCACCTCCCAGGGGGTGATCAAGGGTGATGGGTCAAATGCAGAGAATAATCTCGCCACACCTAGTGTGTGTGTGTGTGTGACAATCATTGGTACTTTAACTTTAACTTTAATGTTCTACATTCTCAATAGAACATTTAACGTTTTGGTGTTGTTTACTGCCATCATATTGCAGTCTAAACATACATCTTATGTATGACTGCCATCTACTGGTCAACGTTGTGATAAATGTTCACTCCCTAATCAACACTTTTTTACATATATACAGATACGCAGTATTGTTGGTCATACCTTTCCCAGGTTTCCAAACTCACTGACACAGTTTTGGATGCTTTTTTGACATCACTTCTGACTTTAAGAGGATTATCCATCCATCCATTTTCTACCGCTTGTCCCACTCGGGGTCGCTGGAGCCTATCTTGGCTGCGTTCGCGTATTTACAATAATTGTTTTAATTTACGGCCTGAATCTCTGAATTCATTAAGTGACTTCAAGAGGGTGACTTAAGAGTGACCCTACCTGAAGAGAGCTGGACAGAGATCTTCAGTAGAGTTCATAAGTCTTCTATTTGTGGTAGACAGCCTTATTCAATGCAAGTTAATGCATCGTACCTATTATACCAAGGTCCAGCTGGCTAAGATGTATATCGTAATATCTGTATTATGTGGTCGGTGTCAACAGTCTCCAGCTAACCTAATACACGTGTGTTGGCTTCGCCCATCCCTGTGCACTTTACTGGATTGAAATTTGGAATACTTTTTCTTTGATAATTGACGAAAAGATCAAACCAAATCCTCTAAGCCAGGGGTGTCAAACTCAAATACAGAGTGGGCCAAAATTTAAAACTGAACAAAGCCGCGGGCCAAGGTTGAACAAATGAACTTTTTAATAGGGACCCAAACAAGTTTTGCATTAAATATTGTACAAGCAAGGCTTATATAACTTTATAGTGACATGCAAAATCGAGTTTCAAATAATAATAATAATAACAACTAAAAAATATCAATGGTATGTCAAATACAATTTAAATAAAAATTGAATGCCTCTTTTCTATTTGCAGCCTTCTGAGGAAAAGATCAACATTAACTTTTTCCACAGGCTAATAAATTTGAAAATAAAATAACAATGAATAAAACAACCATTCAGGACTTTAAACTGCTCAGTTTGCAACACACTGATCTAATCTGATGTGCCCAAGCCAGATACCTGCCATCTTTTCTTGGATGCTAGTTCATTAATGTCGGGGCTCAGGCTTTGAGCTGAGGCAACCTTCATTATCGAATGAAGGTGTTCATCAGTCATTATATCTCGTCCACCCGGACCACAGTCTTGAGGGCGTGCCTTAAATGCACTGCCTTTAACGTACTCTACGAGCTATCGTCACGTCCGCTT
Organism: Nerophis lumbriciformis; assembly: GCF_033978685.3. NCBI lineage: Eukaryota > Metazoa > Chordata > Actinopteri > Syngnathiformes > Syngnathidae > Nerophis > Nerophis lumbriciformis. Next base: position 15,750,142 of record NC_084548.2, read on the forward strand.
TTCATCCATTCTAACACCGTTCAGACCCAGTCACAACATATGTGCGGCTTCTGTGCGCACATACGAGTGAATGCAACGCATACTTCATCAATAGCGATACAGGTTACACTGAGGGTGCCAGTATAAAAAACTAACACTGTTAGAAATATACGCCACACCGTGAATCCACACCAAACAAGAATGACAAACACATTTTGGGAGAACATCCGCACCGTAACACAACATAAACACAACAGAACAAATACCCAGAATCCTTTGCAACACTAACTCTTCCGGTGACGCTACAAAATACACCCCCGCTACCCCCTAACCTCCCCCCCCCCCCCCACACACACACACCTTGTAGCGTCCCGGAAGAGTTAGTGCTGCAAAGGGTTCTGGGTATTTGTTCTGTTGTGTTTATGTTGTGTTACGGTGCGGATGTTCTACTGAAATGTGTTTGTCATTCTTGTTTGGTGTGGATTCACAGTGTGGCGTATATTTCTAACAGTATTAAAGTTTTTTATTCGGCTACCCTCAGTGTAACCTGCATCGCTGTTGATGAAGTATGCGTTGCATTCAATCGTGTGTGCGTGCAGAAGCCGCACATGTTATGTAACTGGGCCAGCACTCGTTGGACTGGCTGAAAAGCAGACGTGATGATTTTCGGGAGGGTCGCTGAAGTTTGGAAGACTCCTGGGAGGGTTGGCAAGTATTAGAATTAGCGGTGAATGCGGTGTTACCGCGGCACCGCCGCAATATATAATCGGCGGGCCAGCTTTAGTGTTAATTTGATGTCACCTCAAGGGCCAAGTGAAATTACACGACGGGCCAAATTTGGCCCGCGGGCCAGAGTTTGACACCAATGCTCTATGCCGACTATTTGGGGTACCCCCTCTGTCATCTTCTCTTTGCAAATCCAAGAAGACCTTGGTAGCATTCACTACTTTGTTGGCTAAAAGACTCATTGTGCTAAATTTGAAGGCTTCAGTACCTCCTTGCCACATTGGCTAGATTAAAGTTATTCTTTATTTCCTTAAATTGGTGAAGATTAGGCTGACATTGAACGGCTGTTATGTACAAGAGACCGATTTTAAATTTAACCCCGGTTGAAAAGTAATTGAAAGGTAGATAATTGATGAAGTGCAGTTGTCTGTGGCTTCATGTCAATATTTGCCTGTACTCATCTGACTGATGCTTGTTTTTTTTCTTTTGTAGTTTATTATTTTAATTTTATTTTATGTATAATTTTCGTAGGTTTCTTGTTTGGGGGAGAAAAAAAAGAACATTTGACATTTGTTTAATTGTATTTCTGGCCCCTTTTAAATAAAAAAATCCCCCATAACAAATGTTTAAAAAAATAATAATAATAATAATAATAATGGGGATACTTGCTGCTTAGTGATGTGGTGTGTGTGTGTGTGAGTGTGTGTGTGTGTTTACATGCGTGGGTGTGTGTGCATGTGTATACACGCACACACAACACCACTAAGCAGCAAGAGCATTTCCATTAAACCTAAGCAGAAGATATCCTCTTACCCTTAGCCTCTTTGGTCTTCCAGTGAGTGTTTCTGTGCAGTTCCCAATTGTTTGTTTGTCCAAAACATTTGCCTTCCTTGTCCACCCTGCCTTGCAGTGCACACAGCAGCTTCAGTGTAAAGCCACCGGAGTGCTGATTGGAATCCACACCACCTGGCGCAGAGGCCTGCTGGCTGATTGGGACTAGGTTTACCGAATGCCAAGTCCTGCACACCGAGAGGCGCGGCACCAGGCAGTTTTGCCGCACAGTTAATTAGTTCGCTAGTTAGTGAAGTGAAGTGTGAAGTGAATTATATTTATATAGCGCTTTTTCTCTAGTGACTCAAAGCGCTTTACATAGTGAAACCCAATATCTAAGTTACATTTAACTGGAAGCAGGTGGGTAAAGTGTCTTGCCCAAGTACACTACGGCAGTGACTCAGATGGCGGAAGCGGGGATCGAACCTGGAAACCTCAAGTTGCTGGCACGGCCACTCTACCAACCGAGCTATACTGCCCCCATTTAGAGGCGGATTTCCATGAAACCATCAGCAAATGTCCGAAATGGGATAGGTAACAACTAATTACATTTTGAGGCTGATCCGAATAATTTCTACTATGTTACCTTAAATGTACTGTTACAAGCTTCAATTTCTGTGGATATGAAATACTTGACTATTTCTTATATATATATATATATATATATATATATATATATATATATATATATATATATATATATATATATATGTATATATATATATATATATATATATATATATATATATATATATATGAAATACTTGACTTTCAGTGAATTCTAGCTATATATATATATTTATTTTATTATATATATATATATATATATATATATATATATATATATATATATATATATATATAAATAAAAGAAATACTTGAATTTCAGTGTTCATTTATTTACACATATACACACACATAATACTCATCTACTCATTGTTGAGTTAATGGTTGAATTGTCCATCCTTGTTCTATTCTCTGTCACTATTTTTCTAACCATGCTGAACACCCTCTCTGATGATGCATTGATGTGTGGCACGCACAAAAGTGCTTTCATCAAATGCACTAGAGTCTGGAATCTTCCATCTTTCCCTAGCATGTCCCAAAACCGGTCAATCTTTGCTTCCTGAGGAAGATCTTCACTGTCAAGCACTTGGTACTCCACTACTTCTTCCCGGAGGCTATCCAGGTCCAATCGCAGCTGCGGCTTGGAACTTACAAGCGTATTTCTTCATCTTACTCGTCGTCGGCGTCGCCATTGCTGTATCTTCCTCGTTCTTCTGCTTCGTCTCCTTGTTGTGTGCGCAGTTGTGCACTGCACTCTCTAAAAGCCCTAGATGTTATTGTCACATATGCATGTACAGTAGATGGCAGTATTGTCCTGTTTAAGAGTGTCACAACATTGCTGTTTACGGCAGACGAACTGCTTTACGGTAGACGAAAACGTGACTGTTGTTGTTGTGTGTTGTTACCGCGCTGGGAGGACGTTAATGAAACTGCCTAACAATAAACCCACATAAGAAACCAAGAACTCGCCTTCGATCATTCTACAGTTATAACGTGATTGGACAGGCACGCTGTTTATATTGTGGGAAAGCGGACGTAAAAACAGGCTGTCCTCACTCAGGTCTGCATGGAGCTGGAGGGGGTGTGGCCTCCAGCTACGGCTGAAAATCGGGAGATTTTCGGGAGAATATTTGTCCCGGGAGGTTTTCGGGAGAGGCGCTGAATTTCGGGAGTCTCCCGGAACATTCGGGAGGTTTGGCAAGTATGAACTTCACCTTTATCGTTAGTTTTTAAGTCCGTTCTCCCTTTTCTGTCTACACACTGTGTCTGTTTGTAAGTACTCCGTGATTGTGTGCCGCCGAACATGCTCCTCTGCTCGTAAACCAGCAATGACTTGACGTGACGACGACGGGGGTGCGGGACCGGTACGTTTCAGAGGCGGTATAGTACCGAAAATGATTCATTAGTATTGCAGTACTGTACTAATACCGGTATACCGTACAACCCTAATATACACATAGAACTAAATGCACATAGTGTCCACATATATACTCTTCCAATACCTGCACTTTTGAATTACAGTTTCATTTCCCCCAGCAGAGTCACTAAGCAACACAGGGCTGCAAACAAACGCACTGCGTTCCACAACTCAGAAAAATAAGATACCTTGCTGAGTGCAAAAACTGCACAGGCCAAACTTTTTGCAACGTGACCCCTTTCGACACGATTAGCAACACAGAGAGCATGGAGCTAATCTCCAACTGCAGGAGCGCTCGTCTGGTGAGCAAAGGAGGAAGGAATCTGTGCATGTGGAAGACCAAGAGGAAGTCATCCCTTCAAAGAAAAGACTAAAAACACCTGCATTGGTCCCACTTTCAAGCTTCAGCTCACGTCCACCACCTCGCCGGTGCTTTACGGACCCATTACTTATTGGGGGTATTAAGATGGATCATGTGGAAGAAAAGAAACAGTCCTGGACTATAAAACTCGAGTCATGTGTCTTTTTTAGTGTTGGCTTGTAAAGTTTCTCATTACGCTTTGAAGGTATGGGGTGATCAGTCAATCGATAAAATCTAATCAAATGTGAGGTCTGAATGCAAGGGAATATACATGTGGTCTGTTTTTGACATATCCACACTGCAAAAACTGAAATCTAAGTCGGATTAAATGTCTCAAATAAGGGTGATATTTGCTTATTTTCTGTCTGATAAGATAATTCTTCTCACTACGCAGATTTTATGTTAGAGTGTTTTACTTGTTTTAAGGGTTTTGGTCCTAAATGATCTCAGTTAGATATTACAGCTTGTTGCTGAGATTTGATGACCTATATTGAGTAAAAAATGCTTGAAACTAGAATATCAACTGTTGCAAAGCTGTGTCATCAACACTCACAACTAGAGATGTCCAATAATGGCTTTATTGCCGATATCCGATATTCCGTTATTGTCCAACTCTTAATTACCGATTCCGATATCAACTGATACCAACATATAGAGTTGTGGAATTAACACATTATTATGCCTAAATTTGTTGGGATGCCCCGCTGGATACATTAAACAATGTAACAAGGTTTTCCAAAATAAATCAACTCAAGTTATGGAAAAAAAAAAAGTGCCAACATGGCACTGCCATATTTATTATTGAAGTCACAAAGTGCTTTTTTTTTTTTAAATGGCTCAAAACAGCAGCTTGGAATTTGGGACATGCTCTCCCTGAGAGAGCATGAGGAGGTTGTGGTGGGCGGGGTTGAGGTGTGGGAAGGGGGTGTATATTGTAGCGTCCCGGAAAAGTTAGTGCTGCAAGGGATTCTGGGTATTTGTTCTGTTGTGTTTATGTTGTGTTACGGTGCGGATGTTCTCCCGAAACGTGTTTGTCATTCTTGTTTGGTGTGGGTTCACAGTGTGGCGCATATTTGTAACAGTGTTAAAGTTGTTTATACGGCCACCCTCAGTGTGACCTGTATGGCTGTTGACCAAGTATGCTTGCATTCACTTGTGTGTGTGAAAAGCCGTAGATATTATGTGATTGGGCCGGCACGCAAAGGCAGTGCCTTTAAGGTTTATTGGCGCTCTGTACTTCTCCCTACGTCCGTGTACACAGCGGCGTTTTAAAAAGTCATACATTTTACTTTTTGAAACCGATACCGATAATTTCCGATATCACATTTTAAAGCATTTATCGGCCGATTATATCGGCAGTCCGATGTTATCGGACATCTCTACTCACAAGTATAAAATTACTTTTTTAAAGTAATAATTTTTACTTCAAGCATGAAAAAAAAAAACATGATGCCATATCATTATGTCAAGATAATGGCACTAGCATTTACTTCATTTAAGAATATTTTTCAACATATTGAGCAAAAAAGTCTCTTTTTTTTCTACCAAGAAACGTGCACTTATTAGTGAGAATATACTTATTTTAAGGTATTTTTGGGTACATTGAGGTTAGCTAATTTTACTTGTTTTGGTAAGTCTTGACAGGCCGAATTTTCTTGTTCAATTGGCAGATAATTTTGCTTAGTTCAAATAAAATACCCCTAATTTTTATTTATTTTTTTCTTGTTTTTGAACACTGACTTTTTGCAGTGCACACCATTGAACTTGATCTCATACACAAATCAGGTAAAAGGTTGCTCAGCACAATATGACATTAAGTTGTCCATTGGCAAAAGCAGGCACTATACACCCACAGCACAAAGTCTAACACATTTGGACAATTCACATATAGAAATGACAAAGGTAAACATACACACAAACATGCTATTGTTAGCTAGAATGTTATGAATGAAGGAAATTAGTTTATTTCAGTCATATAATTATCCATTTTGTGTGATCAATTTAACAGCCCAGATTATACACCCATCCAAATGATCAGAATCAGGTGTCCTAATCACTTGGCCCGGCCACAGGGGTATAAAATCAAGCACTTAGACCTGGAGACTGTTTCTACAAACATTTGTGAAAGAATGGGCCTCTCTCAGGAGCTCAGTGATTTCCAGCGTGGAACTCTCATAGGATGCCACCTGTGGCAGAGTCTGGTGTGGATGAACTTGACTGGCCTGCACAGAGTCCTGACCTGAACCCAATAGAACAGCTTTGGGATGAATTAGAACGGAGACTGAGAGCCAGGCCTTCTCGACAAACATCAGTGTGTGACCTCACCAATGTGCTTTTGGAAGAATGGTCGAAAATTCCTATAAACACACTCCACAACCTTGTGGACAGCCTTCCCAGAAGAGTTGAAGCTGTAATAGCTGCAAAAGGTGGACCGACATCATATTGAACCCTATGGGTTAGGAATGGGATGGCATTTCAAGTTTATATGTGAGTCAAGGCAGGTGGCCAAATACTTTTGGCAATATAGTGTATTAACAATCATACCCATACACACACAAAAAGAAAACGAATGACCGAAAAAGGAATAGGCTGAAGCCGAGGCTTATAATTGCCTATCCTATACATTCACTCAAAATTAGATTGCCTGGAACACCAACGTTAAAACAATCAATGGGATTAAAGTAATCATTGCTGTATTTTATAATGTTCTATTATTTCAAATTTCAAGGCTTTCTTAAACCTTAACAAAGAACTAATCACCGAGCTTGTTCCACTTTACATACAGTATTTCAAAAATCAATATCCCCCGTAAATTATAGTTTTCTCTGTCACGACTGGGACTGTGGCGTGGTTTGTTCTCCCAAGGTGCAAAAGATTTGGACCAGATGTGGCGTGAAGGGGAGTACATGATTTATTTTAACACTATAACTACAAAAAAAAAAGAAGCAAACAAAAGGCGCGCACAAGGGCGGAAGTACAAAACTTGACTATAAACACAAAACTTGCACAACGGCAGAAACTATGAACAATGAAACAAAACTTGCAAACTATGGCATGAATAAAGAAAACTTACTTGGACGAGAAAACGGCATGAAAAAGCGCAGCAAGGGTGTGTGGAGAGTATGAATGCGGATGTCGCCAGAAAGACAAACTGAAAACAATGAACTTAAATACTACAGACATGATTAGTGAAAACAGGTGCGTGACTCAAAACGTGAAACAGGTGCGTGACGTGACAGGTGAAAACTAATGGTTGCTATGGTGACAAAACAAACAAAAGTGCACAAAAAGTCCAAAAACAAAACCGAACATGACTAAAACAAAACATGATCACACAGACATGACATTCTCCTCTTAATTTAAATAACCTAAGAATACAAGCTGGAAGGTTGTTGTTCTTTACTTGAAACATAATTTACATTGTTTTTAAAAACACAATATCTGAACATTTTTAACACATTAGAATTTATGATTAATGAATTGGTAGGTTCATAGTAGCACACTTTGTGTATTATTCTAATGACCCTTTTTTGAAGTTTAATTATTGGGTCTATGTTTGTTTATAAACATTTCCCCAAACTTCCACACAATATGTTAAATATGGAAAAATAAAAGAATAATACAACATATGCAGACATTTCTTATTCAGCATGTGTCTTACTTTATAAAGAATAGTAATGGATTTGGAGATTTTTCCCTGTATACATTCAATCTGCACTTTCCATCATAACTTATGATCAATTATTATACCCAAGAACTTAGTTTCATATACCGTATTTTTCGGAGTATAAGTCGCACCTGCCGAAAATGCATAATAAAGAAGGAAAAAAACATATATAAGTCGCACTGGAAAAAAACTCTGAAAAAAACTGCGACTTATAGTCCGAAAAATACGGAACTCAATTTCCACTTGATTTAATTAAAAGTTTGCTTAATTTATGCTCCAAAGTCTCCACTTTGCTGCAGTGATTGGTTTCCTTACTCTACTTAATCTCCTCTTCAGTATAAGTTGTCTGCAGTCACATGCTATGATGTCAACACATTTTGTGTGATAAGACTGTTATGTTCAGAGTGATCTGTTACTGTATACCCGGCACTTATATATCCTCCTGAGAACCATTTGTTAGACCGTTGTCTTTTGTTTGGTCTATTTCTTTTGTCAGAGTTACACATTTTAGAGAAAAAAAAAACATTCTATTATCTAAAAAACAAACGTCCTCTGCAGAAGACACTGGTTCTCAGGAGGTTGGATGTGTTTGGCAGTTAAAATGTTATTCAAACCAGCGTGTGAGTGAAATTCCTCCCAAAATAGACACAGTAGTGGTTAAAATTTTGGAGCTAAAAGTGGTCGTTTCAGCCTGCTGACGTCACCTATAGAAGACGAGAGGACACTTCAAATTGCGTAGTACTCTTATGTGTTTTGGTAGCATCTTTATCCTGAATCATGATATTTTGGCTCAGAATTTGAAGAAATTTGCAAAATACCCACGAGGGGAGAAAGACAGATAAATATTCTGTACCAGACCTGGGCAAATTAAGGTAGCTGCCATTACAATGTGCAGTGATTTTTATAAATTAGCGTAAGTCTTGAACTATACAAAGTATTTCAATGGTTGGAATCTGCGCTTTTGCATGATATACTAGATACTATGGTAATCTACTTAGTTACTATGGTAATCTAAGTCACAGCATCTGAGACGAGGCACCAAGCAGTGTGGGTGGGGAGCGTTTCCACAGAGTGTTTCCAGAGCGGCCAGCCTGAAATGCGGGTGTCAGGGACAGACGCGGAAGGCGATTTTTACGACAAAGTCCTTAAGCTTAGTGATATATCAGATTGTAGGTGGGGTTTTTTTTACACTTTGCGTTCATATTTCGCTGTGTTTGCTGTGTTTCGCTTGATTCTAAAATATGTCGATGGAGAGGGGGTGTGACGTTCATATGTTGTCAATATTCAGTGTTTTATCGTTCAGAGTTAATATTGTAAATCCCACATTCTTTATTTTCATGTACAAACCCCGTTTCCATATGAGTTGGGAAATTGTGTTAGATGTAAATATAAACGGAATACAATGAGTTGCAAATCCTTATCAACCCATATTCAATTGAATGCACTACAAAGACAAGATATTTGATGTTCAAACTCATAAACTTTATTTTATTTTTTGCAAATAATAATTAACTTAGAATTTCATGGCTGCAACACGTGCCAAAGTAGTTGGGAAAGGGCATGTTCACCACTGTGTTACATGGCCTTTCCTTTTAACAACACTCAGTAAACGTTTGGGAACTGAAGAAACACATTTTTTAAGCTTCTCCGGTGGTATTCTTTCCCATTCTTGCTTGATGTACAGCTTAAGTTGTTCAACAGTCTGGGGGTCTCCGTTGTGAATACTAGTGGCTTTCCTTCTTTTCTCTGTGTTTTCTTTTTCCTCTGCTTCGTGGCGGAGCTTGTGTCCCTTGCTGCGAGCGTGAAGCGAACCTACAATTCTGTGTTTTTCTGATAGGAATACTATTAAGCTCCTAAATGTAGCCATAAGCGGGAACTGCAAAGTCTCTGTGATACCACCGCGGTGAAAAGTGGTGAAAACTTGCACAATATATACTGTACAGAATAGGCCTGGGCAATTATTTGGACTCGCGGGCAAAATATAGAGAAAACATTTAGAGGGCTGGTATATCTATTTTTAGGAACAAAACCTCACAATAATGTCTGTTTGAATGCTAAAAACATTATGACAGACCGCCTAAAAAAACGGAATTAAATTTAAAAAATTTTTATTGAGTGAGACACCCAGAATGTACAAACCCCGTTTCCATATGAGTTGGGAAATTGTGTTAGATGTAAATATAAACGGAATACAATGATTTGCAAATCATTTTCAACCCATTTTCAGTTGAATATGCTACAAAGACAACATATTTGGTGTTCAAACTGATAAACATTTTTTTTTTTTGCAAATAATCATTAACTTTAGAATTTGGTGCCAGCAACACGTGACAAAGAAGTTGGGAAAGGTGGCAATAAATACTGATAAAGTTGAGGAATGCTCATCAAACACTTATTTGGAACATTCCACAGGTGAACAGGCAAATTGGGAACAGGTGGGTGCCATGATTGGGTATAAAAGTAGATTCCATGAAATGCTCAGTCATTCACAAACAAGGATGGGGCGAGGGTCACCACTTTGTCAACAAATGCGTGAGCAAATTGTTGACCAGTTTAAGAAAAACCTTTCTCAACCAGCTATTGCAAGGAATTTAGGGATTTCACCATCTACGGTCCGTAATATCATCAAAGGGTTCAGAGAATCAGGAGAAATCACTGCACGAAAGCAGATAAGCCCGTGACCTTCGATCCCTCAGGCTGTACTGCATCAACAAGCGCCATCGGTGTGTAAAGGATATCACCACATGGGCTCAGGAACACTTCAGAAACCCACTGTCAGTAACTACAGTTGGTCGCTACCAGAGGTGGGTAGAGTAGCCAGAAATTGTACTCAAGTAAGAGTACTGTTACTTTAGAGATTTATTACTCAAGTAAAAGTAAGGAGTAGTCACCCAAATATTTACTTGAGTAAAAGTAAAAAGTATGTTGTGAAAAAACTACTCAAGTACTGAGTAACTGATGAGTAACATACACACTCATATCATATCATACATATATATATATATATATATATATATATATATATATATATATATATATATATATATATATATATATATATATATATATATATATATATATATATATATATATATATATATATATATATATGTATATATATAACACACTCATATCATATCATACATATATATATATATATATATATATATATATATATATATATACATTGATATATACAGTATATAATTTATATTTATTTATTTTGCTGTTTTTGTTTACATGTTAAAGGTGTTTTAATGAATATACATGAATGTTTAACATATAGATTCCTTTCTTTCATGAAGTCTAGAATATAAGTTGGTGTATTACCTGATTCTGATGACTTGCGTTGATTGTAATCAGACAGTAGTGCTGATAACGTCCACGTTTTCAAATGGAGGAGAAGAAAAGTTCCTCCTTTCTGTCTAATACCACATGAAAGTGCTGGGTTTTTGGCATCTTATTTGTCCAGCTTCCATATTCGTTTTTATACACTTTACAAGAAATATATTGGCGGCAAACTCTGTAGCTTGCTAGCTTGTTTGCGCTGGCTTTCGGAGACTCTTGTTTTGAAAGCGCAGGCGCGATGGAGCAGCACTTTTATTGTGAAGACAGGAACGTCCTCATGTGCGTTCAGTCTTTAGGCTTTTGACGGGATGTACGGTTGAAATAAAAAAGTGTCTTTTTTCCTTCACACTTTTGATTGATTGATTGAAACTTGTATTAGTAGATTGCACAGTACAGTACATATTCCGTACAATTGACCACTAAATGGTAACACCCCAATACGTTTTTCAACTTGTTTAAGTCAGGTCATGTGACCACCTGGCTCTGTTTGATTGGTCCAACGCCACCAGTGACTGCATCTGATTGGTGGAACGAAGTGAAACGTCACCAGTAAGGCAGGCACTTTGAAGGTCTGTCTGACAGACCAAAACAAACAAAGCGTGCATTAACAGATCGATAAAAATTAGTAGCAAGTAGCGAGCTGAATGTAGATAAAAGTAGCGGAGTAAAAGTAGCGTTCCTTCTCTATAAATATACTTAAGTAAAAGTAAAAGTATGTTGCATTAAAACTACTCTTAGAAGTACAATTTATCCCAAAAGTTACTCAAGTAGATGTAACGGAGTAAATGTAGCGCGTTACTACCCACCTCTGGTCGCTACATCTGTAAGTGCAAGTTAAAACTCTCCTATGCAAGGCCAAAACCGTTAATCAACAACACCTAGAAACGCCGTGGGCTTCGCTGGGCCTGAGCTCATCTAAGATGGACTGATACAAAGTGGAAAAGTGTTCTGTGGTCTGACGAGTCACCATTTCAAATTGTTTTTGGAAACTGTGGACGTTGTGTCCTACGGACCAAAGAGGAAAAGAACCATCCGGATTGTTCTAGGCGCAAAGTTGAAAAGCCAGCATCTGTGATGGTATGGGGATGTATTCGTGCCCAAGACATGGGTAACTTACACATCTGTGAAGGCGCCATTAATGCTGAAAGGTACATACAGGTTTTGGAGCAACATATGTTGCCATCCAAGCAACGTTACCATGGACGCCCCTGCTTATTTCAGCAAGACAATGCCAAGCCACGTGCTACATCAACATGGCTTCATAGTAAAAGAGTGCGGGTATTAGACTGGCCTGCCTGTAGTCCAGACCTGTCTCCCATTGAAAATGTGTGGCGCATTATGAAGCCTAAAATACCACAACGGAGATCCCCGGACTGTTGAACAACTTAAGCTGTACATCAAGCAAGAATGGGAAAGAATTCCACCTGAGAAGCTTAAAAAATGTGTCTCCTCAGTTCCCAAACGTTTACTGAGTGTTGTTAAAAGGAAAGGCCATGTAACACAGTGGTGAACATGCCCTTTCCTAACTACTTTGGCACGTATTGCAGCCATGAATTTCTAAGTTAATTATTATTTGCAAAAAAACATCAAATATCTTGTCTTTGTAGTGCATTCAATTGAATATGGGTTGAAAAGGATTTGCAAATCATTGTATTCCGTTTATATTTACATCTAACACAATTTCCCAACTCATATGGAAACGGGGTTTGTACATAACGGTGTACCTCCGATGGACACATCTTAAAATGTCCAAAAAAAAAACACTTTTCCCTGAGTACTTTAACTATTTAAAAACCAGAGAGCTGAGCTGTCACGCTCTCCTGACAAATAGGAGCAGAGTGAAAAGTGCCGAGGGACTTTTGACACCACATCACAACAGTGAGCACAAAACAGATCACAGCGTCAGCAGGGAGCGGGAGAATTGTTGCAGGCTTATGCACCTGGCACTTCCACGTGCATGCAAGTCTTAAGAACAAAACAAAAAAAAAAGAGAGACATTCCTCTGGTGGCTATATTCTGCCTGGGTCCCAGCAGAAGCCTGTTAATATTCAATCAATTTGGAATACGTGCAACACTCAGTGGATTTCTTCCTCAGGCGGGACTCTGCATAAGGGACTTGTGATCCAGTGATGGGTGACAGCCAAAGATAACAAAAATCCCAGCATAATTACTGTTCAGATGTTTGCAAGCCAGCACTACTGCGGATTAGTCTTCCACTCGCTGCGCAACACTGTGTAAGGTTGCTGCTGCTGCTGCTATAAAAATAGTACACATCTCCTATTCTCGCCCTATACCTCCCCTCGCCTTCCTCCTACCAAATCACGGGCATGCAGCACAAGCTTCAAAGAGCATAGATAACTTAGAGAGGAGGCTGAACTGTATTTCATAACAACACATGCAATGATAATGTCATTTTGTTTTTCATTCATATACACTACATTGCCAAAGGTATTTGGCCACCCATCCGAATGATGAGAATCAGGTGTCCTTATCACTTGGCCTGGTGTGTAAAATCAAGCACTTAGGCATGATAAAGATCTTTTTAGAAGATCTGAAGGGGGAATTTTCGGAGGCAGATATTTACATATATCTGAATTTTAGTGTTACTTATTTTCTTTCATAGCCATATTTGAAAACAGCTCGTGTTTTCCATTTATTCTCTTTCTGTTTCTCTGCAAGTAAACTGTGTGTGTTAACCTTGAATTCTTTGGAATGTGTTTTGACTAGCATGTGTTTTGACTAGAGAGAGGAGAGAGGGTTTTGGGGTCGGGAAGAGAGACCATTTTGGCGGCGCGATAGAATGTTCTATGCTGGACTGGTCTCAAATGTATATCTGCAAAGCTTTGCCAATATATTACAAAATACCTATTCTGTCTCTGGTGGTTTTTCAACTCAGCTTTAAGTGTCGTAAAGAGCTTGGAAGCGACTTGTGACTTGAATTCCCTGGGAGGAACAACTGGTCCAAAACGCAACAAGACTGTTTCTACAAACATTTGTGAAAGAATGGGCCGCTCTCAGTGATTTCCAGCGTGGAACTGTCACAGGATGCCACCTGTGCAACAAATCCAGTCGTGAAATTGCCTCGCTCCTAAATATTCCAAAGTCAACTTTATTATAAGAAAAGTGAAGAGTCTGGGAACAACAGCAAGTCAGTAAACTGACAGAGAGGGGTCGGCGGATGCTGAAGCGCATAGTGCAAAGACTTTCTGCACAGTCAGTTGCTACAGAGCTCCAAACTTCACGTGACCTTCCTAATTAGCCCACGTACAGTACGCAGAGAGCTTCATGGAATGGGTTTCCATGGCCGAGCAGCTGTATCTAAGCCATACATCACCAAGTCCAATGCAAAGCACTTCGCCACTGGACTCTAGAGCAGTGGAGACGCCTTCCCTGAAGTGACGAATCACGTTTTTCCATCTGGAAATCTGATGGATCAGTCTGGGTTTGGAGGTTGCCAGGAAAACGCTACATTTCGGACTGCATTGTGCCGAGTGTGAAATTTGGTGGAGGAGGAATTATGGTGTGGGGTTGTTTTTTAGGAGTTGGGCTTGGACACTTAGCTCCAGTGAAAGGAAATTTTGAATGCTCCAGAATACCAAAACATGTTGGACAATTCCATGGGATGGCACTTTAAGTTCATATGTGAGTAAAGGCAGGTGGCCAAATACTTTTGGCAATATAGTGCAGGAGTGGCATTTGGGTTAAATGTGAGTAAACAAGCACTGGGGAGAGTAATTAGATATGTGCAAATAGTGAATATCGTGCAGCTTGAAGAGCAATATCTCATTTTAACATTCACCCACTGTTACATTAAGAATATGAATTTATATCATACACTCAACAAAAATGTCAAAGCTTGGTTTTCCTCCCAATTTTCCTGGGATGAACGCAAATAAAACGTTTTATCTGTACACACAAGTCCCATTTCTCTCAAATACTGTTCACAAATATGTCCAAAACTTTTTAAATTGTATATTAAACATGAGATTTTATTATGACACTAAAGTACCAAAAATGTGTACCGTTGATTGCTAATACACCGATTCCCAAAGACTGGGAATTTGAGAACCAATTTTGGACAAAATGGGAAAGGTATAAATTAGGGCTGTCAAAGTTAACGCGATAATAACGTGTTATCTATAAATTCTTTTAGAGGCAATATTTTTTTTTAACGCGCGATTAACGTACATATGCCTTGCCTTCTTTTTGACCCTCGGCCCGTTCCGTAGTGTGGTGATATCAGTGACGTGCAGTCAGGGGAGGCAGGGGAGGCAGGGGAGGCAGGGGAGGCGGGGCCTCACGTGCCATCATGGAAAGAAAAAAAATGTAAAAAGAAAAAAAAATAATTTAAATTGTTATATGTATCCAGTGATTATACTATAAAGTTATTTTCCATTTAACTTCACCAGTTTTAGATTATTTTCATTCAAAATCGCTGAATTTTCACATTTGCCGTTCAAATACTGAGAAGAGACTTGCGGTGATCAGCAGCCAGTTGAGCCTCACCATGGATTGCGCAATGACTCGGCTAACTGCTGGCCTGCTGTGCAGTGAGACCGTATTGCTATATGAATTATATTATACATGTCCATAGTTTAGTTAGCTGAGGTATATAATGTACAGTGTATTTTGTCAACAACTGTATGTGTGTATTTCTTGTGCTGAGCAATCATAAAAACGGCTGCGAAGACGCACTGTGAGGCTCGCAGTAATCCCGCCTCCTGGTGGTAGAGGGCGCTAGTGATCCCAGAGATCATTCTTGCGACTACTCGGCTGCAGAAGAAGTGACAACAAGCAGCAACAGTTAGCAGCGATCGTTTATTTTTTCCTCTTGCCTGGACTATTAACATGGAGGATTACATATCTAAAATAAAACAGTTTTCTAAACTGGACTTTCAATCGAAGCAGGAGGTAATACTTAAAGGAAGATCTCCATCGAGACAGAGAGACTTTTAAAACTGAAGAAAGATAAGGAAGACTTCTATAAACAAGTTATCGATGCTTTTGTTCAAAAGAAGCAGCGCATGGACTTCATTTATAAGTAAAGGTAAGATCATAAAAACGTTTTTTTTTTTAATTAAATGTGCTTTTTTGTGTGCTACAGTTTGTATGTGTAAAGTTAAAGTTAAGTTAAAGTAGCAATGATTGTCACACACACACTAGGTGTGGTGAAATTTGTCCTCTGCATTTAACCCATCCCCTTGATCACCCCCTGGGATGTGAGGGGAGCAGTGGGGAGCAGTGGGCAGCAGCGGCGCCGCGCCCGGGAATCATTTTTGGTGATTTAACCCCCAATTCCAACCCTTGATGCTGAGTGCCAAGCAGGGAAGAATGCTGGTATGAGCTTTTAAACATAACCCGTTAACTGCTGCCAATCAAATGGTGAATTAGATACTCTTTAGGGTTCATATGTTTGTAAATCTGACTGTGATGAAGTCAGTGCCTCACCAGCCATCAACCTCACCACACGTCACTGGGTGATATGTAATGGCGTCCAGTTACTGTGGAGCCACAGGCGGGGGAAAATAGCGAGCATAAAAGCACAAAGAAAGCGGGACATTATAGAAGTCTCAGATCCAAAGCCATGACAAGTCGAGACAAGACAATTTTATCTTCAATTGCCCAACGACAACATTGGAACAAACGCTGCTGGCGAGGAAAGCTTCATTACAAACATAAAATGTAGATTATTGCTCAAACTGCTTTAGTACGATGGAATAAAAGCTCAGCAGAAAAAAACACGGTAGAGAGGAAGTCTAAAGTGACTTTCATCGGAGGCCTTCGTCAAAATATGTCAAGTCTTTTCTCAAACCAATCACACACGTCCAGCTTCAAAATAATAGCTACGCTTCACATCCGGTATAACCAACAAACCAACGTAAAATAGACTGGACTCTCACAATATTATGCTAGATCCACTCGATGTCCATTGCACCGGTCGGCCGGGGGGGGGTCCCCACATCTACGGTCCCCTCCAAGGTTTCTCTTTGTCATCCCATTGGGTTGAGTTTTTTCTTGCCCTGATGTGGGATCTGAGTTGAGGATGTTGTTGTGGCTTGTGCAGCCCTTTGAGACACTCATGATTTAGGGCCATATAAGTAAACATTGATTGATTGATTGATATGAATACATTTAACTTGTTCAACATATAATGTACAGAATATCAGAAGCATTCATTTAGATAGAAAAAATAAGATTTTTTTACATTACCAAACATCTTTGGCAATCAAAGCATGATCGTAACAATCCACATGTTGGGTTAATAATGTGTGAAAATGGTATCTAAACATGGTATTCACACACTGATGACGGGAGCTGCCAGGTCTGGACTGCAGGCGGCCCAGGAAAGTACCCGCACTCTTTTTTTACGAAGCCACGCTGTTGTAACACGTGCTGAATGTGGCTTGGCATTGTCTTGCTGTAATAAGCAGGGGCGTCCATGAAAAAGACGGCGCTTAGATATGTTGTTCCAAAACCTGTATGTACCTTTCAGCATTAATGGTGCCTTCACAGATGTGTAAGTTACCCATGCCTTGGGCACTAATGCACACCCATACCATCACAGATGCTGGCTTTTGAACTTTGCATCGATAACAGTCTGGATGGTTCGCTTCCCATATATATATATATATATATATATATATACAGTATGTATATATATACACACACATATACATAGACACACAGACACACATATATATACATACATATACACACATATATATGTATTTACGTATATATAAAACATGGCAGACATTATAAAATAATTGTATGAGCTCAATAAACTCAACCAAGTTCTGCCTGTTTTCTCTCTTTTTGTAGCTTAATAGCCACTGTAGAAATAATTGCTTACTGTATCATGTGGTCATAATTATTGACCTATTCAAGTACCCAACCTCAAATATTCAACACTGCAACTTATTTTTAGAAGTATTGCATAGTCTGCATTCACCCCTTATTAAAAGACAATAAAACGTAAAAAATAACACAAAGATAGATGTGAAGGACATATTTGAATATATATATATATATATATATATATATATATATATATATATATATATATATATATATATATATATATATATATATATATATATAATAGATAATAATAATAAGAATTATAGTTATGATAATAATAAATCAAAGAGTTTTGAAGCATTGAAAGTAAGAAGAAAATATACAGGGTTAAAATGGCAAAATATTGCATTTTTGTAGCTTAATTAAAAAAAATTCAGCGTAGAATATCCATCATGATTTGTTTGCCTTGCAGTGGGACTCGCTTCAGAATAGGTGTAACGTTATTTTAATCCAGTTGGGATGTCCAATAATGTGCTGTATCGTGATTAATCCATTATTTATCGGCAAAAAGAAAAATAAACATAGCAATTTCCCGGAAAAAAAAAAATCAGTGCATGTCAAATCTCCCAGGATATGACACCTTTATGTCATGCTGTGAGGAGGCTTGATGCAGGATGAAGCTTTATGATTCACACTGAAGCAAGGCACATCGGAACAAATCATCCAAATGTGCACCCGCATGATGTTGACCGTGGGAGTTGTGTGGTCTGCGCAACAGTAAACATCATTGTTGTTTTTTTTGAGATGTGAATATAACAGAGCATGAAACTATTCCGTGTATCAGATTGGTGTGAAAATATTAAGGGCAGAAAGTTTTAGCTTCAACTATGCCCTTGGGTTCAATAACATTGCAGTAAAACCCAAACCTAATAAAGCAATAACTGGTTTTAGTGCCACATTATTACTGCTGCATCCCTCTTTATAGCCGTGAATATTAAATGCGACGGTGAGACACGCTAATCCAGACAACAGATCATTATTGGACCTGTATGCTTCCATTTGGGTGCACATACATGCTCATATTGAACTGGAACATCTCATTCTCGTTGTCATGTGTTCTAATATTAATGTTCATCTCTAAAGAATGTGCATCCATACACCTTATAAGAATCCCTAAAAGCAGATACTTTACAGAATAGTAATCAATACTGTTCATTAAAGCCAGCTCGGTATACACAAGTTTGTAGACTCCCAATAGAAAAAGAACAGTGCATGCTATAAATAAGTTGTTTTTTTTCCCCTCAACAATAAACTTTGAGTTTTGCAGACAAACACTCACTGGCTTGCATGAGTTGACCCTGGCGCCCAAACACCTGGGAGAAAGGGCTACGGCTGCAGGTGAGCATCTCCTCCATGGCTGGATGCAAAAATAAAAACGGGTCCTTCTTGGTCCTGGGCGAAAGAAAAGTGCAGTTGAGGGTCAGCCTGGCAGCAGCTCAACTCCCTCCCTTTCCCACTGACTGTCAATTTGTTTCCGAATCTCTCCCCGGCGTCCCCTGTTTTGTTTGTTTCCCCCCCCACTAGCTTTGCTTTGCCAGCCAGCAGATTGCCGATCAGCCTCGGTGCCTCAGTGCTGCCGATGGTCGCCGTAGCCCAGCTGACAGGAGATCAGTGCTGCCGCGCGTACAGTAGCTCTGGTCTCGATCATTAGTGCGACACTGTGCCGAGGCAAAGACGGCATGAAGGGAGAGAGAGAGAGAGAGAGAGGGATGGTCGGGAGAAGATTGCAGCAGAGTAGAGAGCCCAGACTATCCCCTGATGACAGAGCGAAGAGACGACTGTTGCCAGATCTAACATCATATATTGCTGATGCTTGTAGTTTCCCTTCACTCTATGCTGAGAGTTATGGACTCAATGTTGGACATGGGTCAAAACTCCCTTGAGATTAATGAGGCACACATGTTGCAGAACCAATCATGTGTGACTCTAGTTACATCGAGGTGTCTCTCCTTTGGTGTTTTTATATATCGAAAAATGTCATACTTGCCAACCTTGAGACCTCCGATTTCGGGAGGTGGGGGTGGGGGGTGGGGGGCGTGGTCGGGGTGGGGCGGGGGGCGTGGTTGGGGGCGTGGTTAAGATATATATATATATATATATATATATATATATATATATATATATATATATAAGAAATACTTGACTTTCAGTGAATTCTAGCTATATATTTTTTTTTTATTACATATATATATATATATATATATATATATATATATATATATATATATATATATATATATATATATATATATAAATAAAATAAATACTTGAATTTCAGTGTTCATTTATTTACACATATACACACACATAACACTCATCTACTCATTGTTGAGTTAAGGGTTGAATTGTCCATCCTTGTTCTATTCTCTGTCACTATTTCAAAACACACACATTATACAAATATACATTATAAAATCAATAAGAAAACGGGAGCTCTAATTTGGGAGTCTGAATTAGGATCAGAAGTTCCTACATAAACATTGCGTACTCACGTCGCCTTTTTGTATTGATTACTGCAGCTGTGCACTGGATTCATTCACAAATACAAACTACAACTCACAAACACTTTAGAGTTAGGCTCCACCATCAGAATGTGTACTTAAACTTATAAAGTTAACATGGATATTATTCAGTGAGTTGATTCACCAAAACTAACCTGTTATACAGGAGGAAAAAGCACACAGGACGTTTCAATTGTTCACAGACTGGTCGCGCTCATCAGAATGAGAAGACACTTCCGGTCTGCAGGTGATAGCATTCAATTGGGAAGAAACGCCCTACTGCCCCCTACTGACCAATGTGAATACTGATACATGTGTAATGACAGCTCCAAAAACGAATTCAAATCACAAAATAAAATAAATAAATCAACACAAAAATGTGACACATTATGCGTGGGTCACATATGCATGTACAGTAGATGGCAGTATTGTCCTGTTTAAAAGTGTCACAACATTGCTGTTTACGGCAGACGAACTGCTTTACGGTAGACGGAAACTTGACTGCTGTTGTTGTGTGTTGTTACCGCGCTGGGAGGACGTTAATGAAACTGCCTAACAATAAACCCACATAAGAAACCAAGAACTCGCCCTCCATCATTAGCTGTTTATATTGTGAGAAAGCGGACGTGTGAACAGGCTGTCAACACGTCACTCAGGTCCGCATGGAGCTGGAGGGGGCGTGGCCTCCAGCTCCACCTGAATTTCGGGAGATTTTCGGGAGAAAATTTGTTCCGGGAGGTTTTCGGGAGAGGCGCTGAATTTCGGGAGTCTCCCGGAAAATCCAGGAGGGTTGGTAAGTATGAAAAATGTACTCAATACTTAGGGGCTGACGGCAACGTTCCCTCTAAGGTGCGCGCCTGTGCAATTGCGCACTGCTCGAGCGTCCTCTGCGCACGGCAAATCTATGCCACGCACAAAATCTAATAAAAAAAATAAGCGCATAACAATTTTCGACACACGGACACGACAGAGAAAACGGTTTTCGTCATCATTGTTTAAATACTGTCGAGACGCTTTGAGGACATGAATTCCATCCATCACTTTACTGAGCAAAACTCTTTACTGTCGGTCATAAACACATCACCAAAACATTAGTAAAAAAAAATGATATCTAGCAAAACTGGTCATTTTCTGCAGTACAAACCAGACCAAAAGCAACTTTGTTATATCAACAGCAGCCGCTTGCTCTTTCTCATTTGCGCCAACACATGCACATATGACACTTAGCCAGTGATGCGTTTACAGCCACACAAAAAGTCGGACAACTCCAACACCACACATAAAGTGTCATTCCAGGTCGTTACACTATGATTTGCCAATCAAATGTGTGCTTATTCTTGTGTCATTTATTAGGAATCTTAATCTATAAATATTAATCATGAAATACGGTTAGTATATTAAATAAATACTAATAAAAATATATTTTTTACAAACAGGAAGTTGCAGGAATGTACACATGATCCCCTGCTTACATCTCATTGTGCAACATGTGAATGTTTTAATGGGAACTAAATGCAATGTCTGAAAGGGAAATCAGGACCTCCACCCAGACAAACAATACAAGTACACATGTCATGAAAAACAATATTTGTTGTTATTGTCATTGAAAGTGGGCCTAAACACTTATATTAAAAAATAACCTCATGGAAATGACTGCTGTCATTTGATTATAATAATAAGAGAATGTTGTCTGTCTATCTGTGTTGGTCCTGCGATGAGGTGGGGACTTGTCCAGGGTGTACCCCGCCTTCCGCCCGAATGCAGCTGAGATAGGCTCCAGCACCCCTCGCGACCCCGAAAGGGACAAGCGGTAGAAAATGGATGGATGGATGGAGATTGAACTTGTTTTTTAGTCAAGTTTGGGACAGGTGTGCTGCTGGTGTAGCCACAGTGTGCACGTCTGACCTCGCTCACATGGGCTCCACTGAATGCTCAGGGAGTTTTTGCGTTTGCTCACACACATGAAAAATTAGAGAGAACATTGGCTGACGGAGTCATGTCTGTGAACAGCCAGCCAGGGGCGCCGAAAAGGGGGGGTAAAGGAGACGGATTCTAGGGGCCCATGATGGAGGGGGGCCAGGAGAGGCCCCTAATGATGATGAAATTATAATACAGAAAAAATAATGACACTGTGTTGGGGGCCCTGTAAAGATTCTTTTCATGGGGTCCAAAATCCCTAGCGGCGCCCCTGCAGCCAGCCCACAGCAGGAACTCAAGACAGAAACACTGAATGCATTACCATATTTTTCGGACTACAAGGCACACTTAGGACCCTTTTACACTAAGCCGGCTAAGGTTATCCAGGGTAAATCCCACCTAACCTTATCCGTGTCCACACACACACAATGGTCGTTTAAGATCCCGCCCCCACATCCGCCGGCGCAACGCGACCTAGAACGCATGCGCGGAAAAAATGCGCGCGTTATAGTCACCTCTGACCTGGAAGTGTATCCTTACCCCGTGTTTCAATGTAGACTATTGACACATTTCTTTTAACAGTAAACCTTGCTCGCCTCACCACCAGCAGCTCTTAGACTAGCCCTATTGTAGTGAATCACACTGTGCTTGTAGGCTGAAATTGGCGGTCATACTTGACGGCCGCAACCACTTCATGGCTTCACAATAGTAATGGAGTACAAAACTAGACGATGAGTAATCGCTCGACATACATGGCAGATAATAACTAGTAATAATCTGCTTTGCCAGTCCAAATGCATTCGCTGTTTTTCGTAGTCTGTCGTTGTCTCCCCTTCGACAAATGGACAGAGTTTTTCACTAAGTAGAATCACAGCTGACCTGGACATTCGAAAGTTCTCTTGCCGTTCAGCTGGCACAACACACTCATTGACAAACATATCCCACCAGGCTGCCGTTCTTCCAGGGCTTATCCAAAACCGACGCTCAACCGTCTATGTTGCCGTCTGAGATGTGTAATGTGTTGTATCCCAAATAGCTGCAATCACGCTTTTGCTTCTCTTGAGGTATTCATGTGTGATTTCCACACGGGCACGTCTGGATGACTCGCCTCCATCTTTCTAGCAACACTTCCTGTGTGGGGCGCAGTCTTTCTGGTGTCACTTCCTCTCCGAACTCAGTTTGTAAACGGTCAATGAGTCCATACAAAGCTAAGAGCCGGAGATTCAAGAAATAGATGGTGCTCTTACCCGTGTAAAAAATTGTCCGAGGAGGGGAACTTTAAACGCTGATTTAGTGTGGCTGAAACGAGGCTTAGGCTAAATAATTATTCGTTTAAGGCATCAGTGTCAAACTCTGGCCCGCGTGTAATTTCACTTGGCCCTTGAGGTGATATCAAATTAACACTAAAGCTGGCCCGCTGATCCTCCCGGGAGTCTTCCTGCCAGCCAACCAGCCAGCCCAGTCACATAACATATGCGGCTTCTGCACGCACACACATTAGAATGCAACACATACTTCATCAACAGCGATACAGGTTACACTGAGGGTAGCCGAATAAAAAAACTTTAACACTGTTAGAAATATTTGCCACACTGTGAATCCACACCAAACCAGAACCCTTTGCAGCACTAACTCTTCCAGGACGCTACAAGGTGTGTGTGTGTGTGGGGGGGGGGGGGGGGGGGGGGGGGGGGGGGGTATGCGTTGCATTCGCTCGTGTGCGCGTACAGAAGCCGCACATATCTTGTGACTGGGTCTGAA
Organism: Nerophis lumbriciformis; assembly: GCF_033978685.3. NCBI lineage: Eukaryota > Metazoa > Chordata > Actinopteri > Syngnathiformes > Syngnathidae > Nerophis > Nerophis lumbriciformis. Next base: position 15,774,078 of record NC_084548.2, read on the forward strand.
CAATGTTAGAATGGATGAAAAGCGGACGTGACGATAGCTCGTAGAGTACGTTAAAGGTTAATTTGTTCAACCTTGGCCCGCGGCTTTGTTCAGTTTTAAATTTTGGCCCACTCTGTATTTGAGTTTGACACCCCTGGTTTAAGGGGTTATCCGGCTTAGTGTAGACATAGCCTTAAAATCCTTTGGTTTTCTCAAAAATCAACGGTGTGCTTTATAACCCTGGTGCGCCTAATGTACGTATTAATTCTGGCTGTGCTTACCGACCTCGAAGCAATTTGTTTTGGTACATGGTGTAATGATAAGTGTGACCAGTAGATGGCAGTGACACACAAGAGATAAGTGCTCACTGCAAGTTGACAGATGTTCGATGAATTTGCGCTAGCAAGTACCCGTAAGCAAGCAACACCAACACTTTGATTATTCATTGAGAATGTAGAACATTACACACGGTGCTCAAAAGTTCGACTTTGGTAAGCTATGAAGCCGCACTGCTTGATGAATTGTCAGCGCATTACGGTTACAGTAGTCAGACGTACTGTGCTTCAACATAAGGATATTATTATGGTGTGTCTTTAACAGTGGTGTCAAAGTCAAGGCCCACGGGATGATGTTTGATTAGTATTAGAACTGGCCAACAGGACACAGCCGCCTGCACGCACCAATACTCCATCAGTGTTGGCGCTAGGAACTTTCAAAATGGGGTCCCAGGGACCCCCATTAAGTCATAAAAATGGGGTCCCACAGTACATTTTTGGGGTCCCACTTTTTTGACACCGTTTTGAAAACAGATGATAAATGTATGCATTATCCTGTTATATCTCATATTCTGTTTTGTGTTTTTGAAAAAGGTTGTCATAAACGTTAATTCATAAAAAGAAAAAATAATACAAAATAAAACACATTTTTATGCATATGTAAATGTATTCAGTTATAAACATTCATTCACTTTCTTCTTTCCTTCATAGATCTAAACTTTACCGCTGACGGTATTGTTTTCTATATTTTTATTGTAATATTTTCAGAATGTGTTTGTTCTAGTTTTGGCCAAAGTAAGACAAAGAAAGCAATCTAAAGTTGTCTTTATTTTTTGTATGTAATCTTTATCTTAGTTAACTCTTTAACAGTTTGTGACAGCATCTAAAACAAAAATCCAGAAAATCACATTGTATAACTGTTAAATTATTAACTAGCATTTTATTGCATGATATTTTATTGCATTACATAAGTATTTGATCACCTACCAACCAGTAAGAATTCCGGCTCTCACAAACCTGTTTGTGTGTCTTTAGGAAATCCTTCTGCTCTCCACTCATTACCTGTATTAACTGCACCTGTTTGACATTGTTACCAGTATAAAGACATGTGTTGATACACGCAATCAAACACACTTCGAGACCAGAGAGCTGTGTGAGGACATCAGCGATAAAACTGTAGACCTGCACAAAGCTGGGCTACAGGACAAAAGGCAAGCAGCTTGGTGAGAAGGCAACAACTGTTGGCGCAATTATTAGAAAATGGAAGAAATTCAAGATGACTGTCAATATCCCTCGGTCTGGGGCTCCATGCAAGAGCTCACCTCGTGGAGCATCAATGATCAAAAGGACGGTGAGGGATTAGCCCAGAAACCAGAATTACATGGCAGGACCTGGTCAACTCATGAATAGAGCCAGGACCTCAGTCTCAAAGAAAACGATCAGTAACACATTATGCCGTCATGGATTGAAATCCTGCAGCACACAAGATCCCCTTGCTCGAGCCAGCGCATGTCAAGGCCCGTTTGAAGTTTGCCAATGACCAGCGGGATGATCCAGAGGAGAAATGAGAGAAGGTCATGTGGTCGAATAAGACGAAAATAGAGCGTTTTGGCCTAAACTCCACCCACCGTGTTTGGAGGAAGAAGGATGAGTACAATCCCAAGAACACCATCCCTACCATGAAGCACAGAGGTTGCTACATCATCCTTTGGGGATGCTTTTCTGCAAAGGGGACAGAACAATTGCATCGTATTAAGGGGAGGATGAATGGGTCCATGTATTGCAAGATCTTGGACAACAATCCTTTTCTCTCAGTAAGACCATTGAAGATGGGTCGTAGCTGGGTCTTCCAGCATGACAATGACCCGAAACACACAGCCAGGACAACTAAGGAGTGGCACTGTAAGGAGCATTTCAAGGTCCTGGAGTTGCCTAGATAGTCTCCAGATCTGAACCCAATTGAAAATCTTTGGAGAGAGCTGAAGGTCTGTATTGCTTCGGGAAAGCCTTAAAACCTGAAGGATCTGGAGAAGATCTTTAAGGACGGAGGGCCAAAATCCCTGCTGTGTGCAAAACTGGTCAAGAACTACAGGAAACGTCTAATCTCCGTAATTGCAAACAAAAGGTTTCTGTACCAACAAACTGGTCAACAACTACAGGGAACGTCTAATCTCTGTAATTGCAAACAAAAGATTTCTGTACCAAATAGTAGGTTCTGTTTTCCTGACATATCAAATACTTATGTAATGCAATAAAATGCTGATTAATGACTTAAAAATCATACAATGTGTTTTTTTCTGGATTTTTGTTTCGGATTCTGTCATTTATCGTAGAAGAGTACCGACATGATAACATTTACAGACTTCAACATGCTTTGTAGGTGAGAAAACTTGCAAACTCCGCAATGTATCAAACACTTGTTCTCCTCACTATCTAAATGTAATACTAAAAGTAATGTTTGCTTAAGTTTGCTCACTAAAATGAAATAAGGTAAAACTATATAGTGAAGACGACAACTGGTAGCAAATTATCCACAACCAGCTATTGACTGTACGGAAAGATTTTTCTCTTTGCGGCATGTGATCCAATGGATGAGTTTAATGCTCAGCCTCAAATAAATTCACTGAAGTTTCTTCTTTCATCCTTCCTCTCATTCCCATGACTTCCCCACTCCAGGATTATCCTCCAAATTTAGACAAGAATCCACCAACCATGCATTCTCGCCCCAACACTCACATTCAGATGCACGCAGGTTTTAAGCAGCGCTTTGTAGCACATCATTAAGTTGCTCTTTGAACAAAATATGGATACGAAGCAGAGTTCTCCGACGCAAAAATAATTTTCAAAATAAAGAGGCCAGCACGTCATTAAAAATGAATTGGCATCCTTTATTAATGTTATCATTATTATCATCCTCACGAACAGCTTGCACAATAGCAGGAGGGGTTACAGACAACCTCAAAACACTATAATTTTAGGTTACTTGAATAACAGTTCATGTTTATGCAAATATGCATGCCATTAATAACTGCCTTGAAGTTAGGAAAATACGGTAAGTGTAATGTATTTGATGCCAGGCTTCAGGTACTTTTTCTGTTCAATTTCTGATTTATTTCTTAATATGTTTGAGCTTTCAACTTTTCAGTTTGTATTAAAAGGACGGTTGTATTTATTATTATAGTATTTATAGCTTATATGATTAATTTTATATATATATATATATATATATATATATATATATATATATATATATATATATATATATATATATATATATATATATATATATATATATTTATTTTATTTTTTTATTTTTATTTTTCATAGTGAATATGATAGTATTTAATGTGTGAATTACTAATCATGTTGGGTGATGCTGTTCCACTCAAGTCATCAAGTAAGATTCTAAAGCTGGTGTAAACACATTTAGTACATTCTAGCTCTGCACAGCCATCTGCAGGATCTGGGGAGTCACTGCAACATTTGGCCCCAATGCAAGTGTCAAAAAGCTTGAGTAAATTCGTCCTTTTGCATCTCAATTGCACAATATTGACTATTGCTGTTGCCCTACCTCTGTTGATGCCACAGCAAAGAGACATTTTAAGTAGCTTTGGTTTCCTGTATTTTATCACCAAACTGGAGCCAGGTCCACCACAGCTCAGTCCAGTTCTATTCTTTTTGTGGACATGTAGCCAACAACCCTGCAACACACCACTAGTACTTTGTTGCACCACCTTTGGTTTTTGTAACAGCTTGCAGTCTGAGGCATGGACAATCTGAACTCATCAATCTTTCTCCGATTGCTGTTGTCAGATCAGCTTTGCAGGTCTTGTAATGGACCATTTTCTTCCATTTTCACCGGAGATACTTATTTCGATTGAGATCCAGATATTTGCATGTCATGAAACTTACCTTATATATCTTTAAGTAAAGTTTTTTTTCCCAGTTTTTGCTCTACGGAAAAATTATGCTATCATACCCAAAGATCCTTTTGATTGATGGAATACATTGTACATTTATTGAAGATGTAATGACAGCCATCTCCCCAGTGTCATTACCTGACATGCAGCCCTATATCATTAATGACTGTGGAAATATGCATGTTTTCTTTCGGGCAGTCTTCATAAACCTAATTGGAAAGGCACCAAACAAAGGTTCCAGCATCATCACCTAACCCAATGCAAAATGTTGCGATTCTTTTATCCAGTCATCCATAGTCCAGGAACCTCGTTTTTGTCCCGTTTAGTTGACGGCTTTCGTTGAGCTTTTCTGTATTTAAATCTCTTTTAGGCGGTTTCTTAACAGTTTGGTCAAAGACTGTGACTCCACTTTCCGCCTATTTGTTTTGCTGTGCATTTTCTGTTTTGAAGACAAAACGTTTAATTTTTTGTCTAGACACTTAGTTCCTTGGTCTACCAGTGTGCTTGCCTTCTACAACCTTCCCATTTTGATTGTACTTAGTTTACATTTTAGACACAGCTGACTGTGAACAATCAACATATTTTGCAACATTGAGTGATGATTACCTTCTTTAAGAAGTTTGATAAATCTCTTTGTTTCAATTGACATCTCTCGTGTTGTACCCATGAATTATGTCAATCCAACTGGTCTGGCAACAGCTCTTCAAGGTATGAACACTGATTTGTAACTGCAGACTAACAGATTTAATCTGATGCAGGTGTTATCTTAAGAAATGAAAATTTACAGGGTGATTCCGTAATTTCCACCTCAGAATTGAGCTCTTCCATAATTTTTCATTCAACTTGATCTAAAATGTAAAACTGTTGCTGAGTACCACAATGTATAGTCTTGTTTTAGTGTTTCTTAAAATCAGAAAGTTGCCATTGAAATGACTATAGTTTTGTGTCATGTATGTTATGTACTTTTTTCTACAAAATCAAACAACTGAATGAGCATCCTCCAAGACTAGTGAATCCATAATGTTTGCCAGGAGCTGTATAGTAACTTGCCGATATACATTTCCGATGAGCTTGGACCAGAGGACCAGGGCTTGGCGTATTATAGTAGTAACTGGGATATCCGATAATGGCTTTTTGCCGATATCCGATATTGTACAACTCTTTAATTACCGATACCGATATCAATCGATACCGATATCAACCGATATCGATATAGTCGTGGAATTAACACATTAATATGCCTAATTTGGACAACCAGGTATGGTGAAGATAGTCCTTTTTTTTTTTAAAGAATAAAATAAAATAAGAAATAAATTAAAAACATTTTCTTGAATAAAAAAGAAAGTAAAACAATATAAAAACAGTTACATAGAAACTAGTAATTAATGAAAATGAGTAAAATTAACTGTTAAAGGTTAGTACTATTAGTGAACCAGCAGCACACACAATCATGTGTGCTTACGGACTGTATCCCTTGCAGACTGTATTGATATATATTGATATATAATGTAGGAACCAGAATATTAATAACAGAAAGAAACAACCCTTTTGTGTGAATTGAGTGTAAATGGGGGAGGGAGGTTTTTTGGGTTGGTGCACTAATTGTAAGTGTATCTTGTGTTTTTTATGTTGATTTAATAAAAAATTTTAAAAAATGTTAAAAAACGATACCGATTATTTCCGATATTACATTTTAAAGCATTTATCGGCCGATAATATCGGCCAATTCTATAGGGAAAGTGAGTCTTGGACACTGACCCACTCGCAATTCCACAAACGTTGGCTACTTTTAATGGGCCCTGGTGAGGGTGTAACAAGTGTGTCCTCCATAACCACCAGTGTGTTTCCATAACCACTCCCAACAGAACATTTTCTAAGTAACTAAATCCCACACACTTAGTTAACACCAACATTCATTTATTTTGACCACACTCTTGGAAACAAAAATTGTGCAAATCAAACAGAAAATGTCTTCAGAATCATTACATGGCTTTAAATTATTAATAAATATACATGACTTTCACTTTAAAAGGCTAAACCAACGTTCACAGTTAGACAACAGTTTCCCCTAAACACCCTGTACATCCAACATACTGCAGTCTGTGGGAGCATTACAGCAAAGAGGCAACGTTACAAAAAATGTTGCCCAAATTAAAAATCAATTTGATATATATATATGATTATTTAAGTACCCTGTATAAACTAGTAGCTTATGAATATATAGACTAGAACCATTTCAGAGTTACAACCTTCAATAGTCTTTTTCAGACTTAACCCTAAATTAAACTTATAATTTGCATTCTGAGATACAGCACATTAGTATATTACACAGTCAGGATGAAGTGTTTGCATTCTAGAGTTGATAAATACTACAATTTAAAAAACATACAATTTTAGACAAAAACACATCACATGATAGGTTAGCAGCGGTTTTTTTTTCTCTACTTTGAGAAATTCTGTGACCTACCAGCTCTGTATGTAACATAATTACTTGAAAAGGAATCTACAGAAGACTGCAGACACAAGATCAATTTGGGTAAACCACTAAATTAAAACAAATCTTCATGGAAACATTGATTCTGATGCTACGAGTAATCATGTCATTCACTTTTAACAACATGAATAGATCTACTTTTTATAGAAATATATAAGAGGCGACCAACCAATTTGTGTAAGATGTATAACATTAACCCTGCCCAACAATACATTCACAATAATCAATTGCACATCTTTGAAAGGCAGCTTTTAATACTATTGTGCTCTGTTCAGTGATTCTATTTTAAAGTTAATTCCACTCTGCCAAAGCAGCATAATAATTATTGTTTAAGAGCCAATATCCTTCACCCCAAATGAACACAAAAGCACAGGCGCACAGCATGCAGTGAAGAATTTAAATCCAAAAAGGCAACATATGATAAGGAAAAAGTAGTGCAAATCCATGCTGACAGTGATTGCCACCTGCCATCCTCGCCGAGTGGCCCACCAAGCGGGAAATAAGCGAAGCCTCTCAGCTTCAGTGCCTCCCATTTTCTCCACAACACGCTGCAGTCAGATTAACTTCAAAGTGCAAAAATCCAGGCTGTTGACGGAAAGTTGACGAAATCGAGGACTGTGCCAAATTCCAAACTACAAGAGTTTGAAAATACATCTACTTGCAGAAGTAGTTCAGTTGTGTTCTGCTTTTGTGTTATTCCTTGTTTTCCAAGTCCTCGGTTTCATTAATTTCTGGTACAGTGTAGATGAGTCTTCACGGGGTGAAGGGGCAGGAAGGGTGTTCATTGACCTAAAAGAGACATGGTAGTTGTTGATACAAGGTTTATATACCTCAGTGATGTTTAACATGAGTGACCTGGCTATGCTAAAGGATTCATGGCACTTCCACGACATGGTCTTAAAAGGTGGGCCCAAGCCCAGTATGACTACACATGTGCAAGCACTTGCAGTCGTGTAGTCCTCCCCCTTACCAGTTATTAATGATATCTGCCATAATAAAAGGATAAAGATATGCGTGCTCATGCACGAGCCCATAATTCCAACAATAACCTTGCAAAAACAGAAATTAAATAAGCAACAAAGTCAAGAAAATTACATGAATGTGGTGTCCCATCATGTAATGTAAAGATGCTGAAACACAACTGAGTGCAGCACAGTTAGACTGTGAACCAGCAAGGGGGAAAGAGAGGGAAGGGTAAGATTATCTCAGCACAAACTGGCCCGGTGTGCTTTTGGCATAAAACAATTCCTACATCTACACCAAAATGATTTGGATTACCTGACAGGGCTGCAGAAAGGTCTTCAAGCTATAGCACTTTGCTTAGAACTTCCACCAGTAGTTGGCGCCTCTTGGCTCGGAGTAGAAGGCGACTCGTCCCTCCGCCGTTCGGTTTGTTGTTTCACTAAGGTTATTTCAACGGGAATATCTTTGATGCCATGATGTACCCGCGTGTACTGCCGCAGAGGAGGATTAAAAGAGCGAACCATGGGAAGTTCGTTCAAAGCGGACATCTCATTTTTAGACATTGGTGTGTCTTTTATTGCAAATTTCATCCTCTTGCTGGAGAAGCTTGTCACTGCAGGAAGGATGGTAGGCCTTTTAGTTGGCCCTGATGTCTGGAGTCTCGTCCTACGATGAGGTGAGGCCTCTTGCTTTTGCTCAACATTAGAGACCCCTCTATGAAGTCGACCATCGTTTTCCTTAGTTACAGATAGTCCTCCCTCTTTTCTTGTTCTTACTTCTTTGGGTTTTTTAGGACAGACAGCAATATGTTTGGTTCGGCTGCGGCGCATAGTGAACTCCCTACTACAGTGAGGGCAGGCAAATACATCATTATGCACGAGTGAAGAGGACGTGGACTTGTTTCTCTGGGGCATGACCCTTTGGACCAGCTTTCTCTTCTTTCTGTTCAATAATTTAAACTTAACTTTGACTGATGACTCTGTGGGGGACTGACTGGCTCCATTTGAAGCATTAAATTCATTTGCTGAGTTAGCTGTGGACAGTACTCCATTTTGGCTTTTTGCAAAGTGGCGTAGAGGGATCGGATTCTTTTTGGGTGTGTACCGCCTCTTATCACTGGCGTTTGCACAAGCCAGAATGTGTTTGTGCAGCTCTGGCATATTATCAAAGCTTTTACCGCACTTGGTGCACCGAATAGCTGTACTGAAGGTTTGTGGGATGTTATGGGTAGTGAAGTTTGTGGCTGAGGCCAGGGAGCCAGCAGGTGACCTATTATGGTAAGGAAAGGGAGGAGGCTTATAGCTTGGATAATGCTGATTAACTCCAAGACGAACATCGGGCCCTTTGACCTTGCCACTACCTGAGGACATGATTTTAATTGTTGTAAATAATTCTTCAGCAGTTAGATCGACACGATTTTCTTCTTTTTTGACTTGTTTGTTGGGTTCTTCAGATGCATCAGACACTGGAGGCTCTGTGCTGACTTTTATAGAGTAGTTGTAATTCTGAGGTCTTATTTTTCCCTTTTCTTCTTCAGTGAACGTACACTGCTGAGTAGGATGCAATTCCTCTTGATGCTGTTTCAGATTGCAAAAGTAAACAAAATCTTTTGTGCATGCACTGCAAACGTAAGTCTTGTCAACGCCGTGCAAGCTTGATCGATGGTCTAGTAAAGCAGAGGGCTTATCAAAGAGCAGAACGCAGAACTCGCATTTATAGGGCCATTCGTCAGCATGGTCGCCAACGTGATGACCGAGTTCTTTCATTGAGTGGAACAACTGATCACACACATTGCAGATGAAGTTCTTGGTGAAAGTCTGCTGCTCTGAGTCCCTTGGTGTGTTGCTCGGGTGGTGTATCTTTTCCAACTTCTCATCTCGGCCTGAGGTGTCAGCAAAGGTTTCCACCGCTGAATCTGTGATGTCAGTAAATTCTTCCTCTTTTGCAATTGGAGGTTGAGCTTCAGGGACTTGTTCTGGGTCAGGATTTGACACAGACTCTGCAAGACAATCCGGTGTTACTGAGGTAGTAGCGGACATTGTTACTAACTCTTCAATGGAGGGCATATGAATGGTGGGGTCTACAGTTGCAGTGTTGGGTAATGAGACAATCTGTTGCTGTTCAATGTGATTAATAAGCATTTGTGTGGATGCTGGCGTGTCCGTGTCGTTTTGCATAGTAACAGCATCAGAGACACTTATTGGAGTTTCAAGGGAAATTGTGCACTCTATCAGGACAGAGTTGCTTGTGATATTGTTGTATGAGTTTGAGAGGGGATCATTTAATGTGGAAGTAGCCGTGAAAGGCACCTCTGACACCGGATTGGCTTCATTTATTGGGGGGTTGAAGGCAATTGGATCACTAAGAAACATGTGGCCAGGATTAAGAGAGGGGTCTAGCGGTTGTGAGAGTGCAAGAACGTTTGCAGCATTGCTAGCTGCAAACGCAGAGGTGGAGTCACACCGTGTAGAATTTCCTGAATTTTCTGTGCAGAGTACCAGTGGCTCAGGTGATACAGTTGGAGCCAAGACCTGGATTGGTTGGCTTGAGGGGCCAGGAACAGCTAGTGCTGATGCCAGAACTGTGATTAATGAAGGAGCAGTAGGTAGAACGGTGTGTGAAGTTGGGGGTTCAAATGACATAGTGCAAGGGGAAGCTGTCGGGAAACTAAAAGGTGTAAGAGTCGTAGGTGTAGAAATCAGAGAACAGGGTGGGACAGCTAGTCCATAAACAAGTCCCTCTGCAACAGGGTCAACCATATTTTGACCAGTAACAATGAAGTCTGTCACTACAGGCGTCTTAGGGCTTCCAAGGCTCAAGTTTTGGTCTTCACTCACATAATCGCACTCTTCTATCCACAAGTTTGGATTTCCATTTGACTGTGCAACTACATTTGACGTGAGTTCAGATTTGTTAAGGTTCTTTTTTTGCAAACTTAAATCCAGTGCAGCAGAAGTGTCAGGGTCATGCCTTTTCATTGTATTGGAGAGATCCAATGGTTGCTGATTACAGATGTTGACAGTAACAGGAGACCAGCTTTCAGTTAAAATGGGAATCGCTTGTGGTTCTTCTACAATTTGTGATGCATTAGCCTGTTCATTGGTAGAGCTGTGCTGGATGTCCATCTGCCATAAAGTAACAGCATCACTGCCGTCTGGATGTAGTGTGATTGTTTCCTCATCAGATGATAAATTGTGCTGAGGAGAACTTTGAGGAGATACAGTCCTTCTTTTAAACATTCCTGCTGCAGCAGTAGAGACAAGGGAACAAGGTGTTTGGCCATCTGGAAGCAGGGTAGGTGTGGGATTTAGGTTGTCCTGCTTCTCGAGTAGCTGCTGTAACGTTGGGGATAGAAACACAGAGGTTCCTTTGGGGTGGGCAACTGTGGACTCTGTATTCTGAGGAAGTAAATGTTCTATTACCGAAGTCACAAGTGATGATGACGAAACAACCACCTCAGACTCCAATTCAGTTTGAATTAGGGGTAACAGGGGAGGTGTTGCAGTTCTTCTCTTGGCTGGTGCTAAACCCTGCAACTCTTGGTTGTTCAGAATTGAATCAATATTCATCCCTAGGTTGAATTGGGAGGGATCTAGAATCAGGGTGTCCAGTCCAACCAAATTTAAACATGCAGAATGAACTTCAGCTGCTTCACAGCCGCTGACTGTGCTCGTTGACACTATTTTCCCATCAAAGTAAAAGCTGAGGTTTTCTGACGTACTGCTGGAGACATCTAGCATGTACTGTCCAGTGCCTTCGCTTTTATTCTCCAATTTGGTTCCATGCTTTAACGTTGCAATGATAACCTGCTGAAGATTTTCCTCTTGAAGCAACTCATCTGGTTCTCTGTCAGGTGGTGACATGTTACATTCGGTCAATGACACGGCAGTACTACTGCTTTCAAGCTGAGTGACTGAGCTTACTGAAACTGAAGGTTTCACATTCTCATGCAGCTGTTGATCTAAATCTGAACCACTGAAGATTTTGCTCCTCTTGCTTTTGTAGCCAGGTGGCACATTCTTCACCAAAGCGTGAATATGCATGTGTTGTACCAAGCCTTGTTGGCTGTTGAAACACTGGTCATAGTCCTGACAAGGAAAAGACTCCCAACCTCTGCTACGATCATGAGCAAGGTGGTCATCATCTGTGTGACTATGTGTGTCGGGTGAACTACTGGTATCTTCTTCTTGTATACGTTCACTCTCTCCAATTTTGGTGATGTCCAAGTGAGGGGTTTGCGCCATTTTATGTACAGTTTGTATCCAGTTCTTTTAAGGTGGGTCCGTAACAGTTGTCACACCTAATAAATGCATAAATAAGATAAATGTCAATCGAAAAACTGAGAATCCATTTGATGAAGGTACAGAAACTAAAACAATTTTTGACTGTGAATTGACATAAGTAATAAGCAATTTAAAAAACCTATGTTGATTGTGTGGAATTGATTGTCAGTGGTGTCTTGTAGCAACTGAGGCAAAATGAAATGCAGTACATAGCTGGGACCATGCAAAGCACTATTGACTGATGTCTAAACAAGTTTGTGGTTTTAGGAATGAAGTGAACTACATTTAAGCAAAGTAATCAATTGTAAGAAAATACAATCCTACTTAAATAATACTTGTTCAGCTACAATGTAATACGAACCAAACGTCTTTGTTCTGTCAACTATATTTATATAAAATTAAGCTTTTATTTTTTTTTAGTGTCCCTCCACCCCTTTTCTAGTCCAGGTGTTTAAGGTTTGCGGTTTTCAAACTTCCTAGCTAACAGTTTTTTCAAAGGCAAAAATAATATATTTTTAGTTTTTCAGAGAGCAGGGAAGCACAAACCGTGTACAATCTCTGAGGGGAGGCTCACAGTTCAACACTTTGAAACCCCATTCTAGTCAATATCTGAATTTTATATACCGTATTTTTCGGAGTATAAGTCGCACCGGAGTATAAGTCGCACCTGCCGAAAATGCATAATAAAGAAGGAAAAAAAACATAAATCGCACTGGAGCCCGGCCAAACTATGAAAAAAAACTGCGACTTATAGTCCGAAAAATACGGTACTGACGCCTCTCATTAAAATATGTATTATGTATTTCATTTCAGGAGGTCAATTAAAGCAGAGTACACATTTGAAAGATAATAGGGCTGTTTCTGTCCCGATTTTACCCCTTCCTACCAAAGACAACAAACACTCAATTATTGTATATCTTCTAAGACAGTCTTATTGTCTGAAGTGTGTTAAGAGAGGATTTGTCCCGATAATTGCCTCGAAAATGGGTCGCAGCCAAAATTCGAGTCTGTGGGAAACGCCGACGCTTAATGAGTCATTGCGCCGTGAATTGTGAAGTGGTACTAGGATTCCGACAATACAATATCAATAGATATCGCAATAGACGCAATCAATGATAATACAAAATGCGTTCGACAAAATATTCGATATATATTTATATTTCTTGGTCGGAAGAAACCAGACATTATAAAGCAAGATTTGTTTCATGAAGTCACTCGCGCCTTGGGAACCCAGTAAACGGGAAGTGTCACTGAGCATTGAGAGGGACACGCTAACCACCAATCAGTTAACCGTATTCACTGAGCAATGGGAGGGTCATGATAACAGCCAATCACGTAACAGTATCAACTACACATTTCCTGCTGTTTGGCTCCCGCCTCCCAGTCCCAGACCGTGGTCTAGGAGTGCAGGGGAGACTATCCCTCCAGGCCCTATGTTTACGTTGGGGGTAACACCCTTTACTTTACCTGACAATGGGTCTGCTAAGCTCCGCCTTCGGGTCGGAAGGACAAGGCTGCCGATTTGTGACAATTTGGTCGCTTTATTCTTATTTCTGCAGGACACAACCTGACATTCGCCAGTCGCCACGACTGCTGCATGCTACCGCTCGCTCTCCTAACTCTTCCACTCAGTCACTACCATTCTTAAAAGAGCACACACACACATACATTACTCTCATAAAACTAGTATGGTTGCACCGTCTTTCTGTCCTGCCGTGGATTCGCTGCATGAAGTGACAAGAGAAACTGTAATATATTGATATATCAACCCAATAACATCAACTTGTCTTTAGTTTTGTTGGTTTTAATGCAGACAATGTGCCAACCTACTCAGTGGCCTAGTGGTTAAGAGTGTCCGCCCTGAGATCGGTAGGTTGTGAGTCATATTAAAGACTATAAAAATGGGACCCATTACCTCCCTGCTTGGCACTCAGCATCAAGGGTTGGAATTGGGAGTTAAATCACCAAAATGATTCCCGGGCGCAGCCACCGCTGCTGCCCACTGCTCCCCTCACCTCCCAGGGGGTGAACAAGGCTGATGGGTGAAATGCAGAGAATAATTTCACAACACCTGGTGTGTGTGTGACAATCATTGGCACTTTAACTTTTAACATCCTGACACTTCCAATGTGTCAGTTTAATTAGCTGCTTCCCAAACTACTGTGTAGTGGTCAATAGCCTATACGCTACTGCCATCTAGTGTCTCAAATCTGCAACTACCTTCAAATCTACTTTAATTATTGTATCAGCGCTCATCTTACCTGGCTACCTGACACTCTCTCCACTGATAAATAGCACACTTGGTAAGTTGGAAATTGTTTTACTGTGATTATTTGCAGTTTTAAATAAGTTGTAGAAAATATAAATAATTATCGAATTCGATCAATATAAAAAACGTATATCGTGATATAGTTTTCGCCCATATGTGGTACTCTGTGAATTGTAATATGGTACAGGAAGTACTCAAACAAGAAGCTAAAAAAGCTACTTTGTTGAGAACATATTCACCTTTAGATCATAAATATGTGTTCACGCTGTCTCCATAACTTTCCACAGTCTTTTCTTTTTTTAAATTAGATATGTTTTATCCCAAGATCATCTCTGCCATGTCATCTGCTATACTACTTGTTTTTTCCAGGCGGTATTACGGTGGTTGGTTGGTTGGTATGCTTCTTCTTCAATTTTGTTTGACTAGTAGGGGTGGGCAATACCGTGAATTTCGATCTGATAACAAGTAAATGCATGGCTTGTACCGCCTATACTGATACTGACCCTTTTGAATTGAAAGGACATGATCGTTAAGTAATTTTGTGTACTTGCCTATAGTTAGTTGATTATGATTAAAAACCCAGGGAAAATATGTTCTGCAGAAAAATGTTTTATAGCTAAATACAACAATATACAATAAAACAATGTAATTGTATACAAATAGATTTAAAAAATAGTCTGTTATTCCATTCTACTGCACAAAAATATTAAATAAAAATGTCACCACTACAAAACAAAAACAAGTAGCAATGTAACAAAAATTAAAATTCTTAAATGTAAATTTACACACATGTATTTGCAATTAAAGTAACAGCAAATCTATAGCAAATTGGAGTTTCATGTTTTGAATTGAAGTACTGAAATTAATTAGCTTTAACAAATAATCTTATAAAAAGGTGCTTGTATACAAAAGCCAATGATTTGCCTCAACTTACCATTTTTGCAGTCGGTTCAGACGCAAAGGCTTTAAATGAAGATGAAAACAAACCTTGTTTTCTGTTGAAAGAAGACAAAAATGTTAATAGAACATTAATTTTTAAATATGTTTTGAGCGCTTTTTGCATCATACTACAAATACTTGAATTTGGTCAAGCAGGGGTTGGGAGTCGATAAGCAACGTCATTCTCTTATGTCACTTTAGTCGTCATGAGCTTTGCCTTAATGCTGTTCTGACAAGATGATGCATATTCCAAAGAGCTTTAACACATCAAACACATCAAACATGAAATATTTAACAAAGTGATGTCATAGAGCTCAAACATTGTTTTAATGATCTCTTATCTCGCTATACTCACAGTAAAAACAGTTGGAAATACTTCAGTTTTAAAGCTTGTTGTCATTGCTTTCAGGTGCAAGAGGAAGCAAAGTCAAACGAAAACAAATGCCTAAATGCTTTTATTTGTGTGTTGGAAGTGATGACTTATTTTCAGGCCTCCCTATGTTTAGCATTAAAAGATTACAGTTGGTACAAAATGCGGCTGCTAGACTTTTGACAAGAACAAGAAAGTTTTATTATATTCGCCTATACTGGCTAACCTGCACTGGCTTCCTGTGCACTTAAGATGTGACTTTAAGGTTTTTCTACTTACGTATAAAATACTAAACAGTCTAGCTCCATCCTATCTTGCTGATTGTATTGTACCATATGTCCCAGCAAGAAATCTGCGTTCAAAGAACTCCGGCTTATTAGTGATTCCCAGAGCCCAAAAATAGTCTGCGGGTTATAGAGCGTTTTCTATTCGGGCTCCAGTCCTCTGGAATGCCCTCCCGGTAACAGTTCGAGATGCTACCTCAGTAGAAGCATTTAAGTCCCATCTTAAAACTAAAATTAAAAATAGACCCCCTTTTTAGACCTGTTGATCTGCCGTCTCTTTTCTGCTCTGCCCCCCTCTCCTGCGTGGGGAGGTTATTAGGTGACCGCAGATGAGGCGCTAGCTGTTTAAAGTCGGGACCCGGGGTGGACCACTCATCTGTGCATCAGTTGATGACGTCTCTGTGCTGCTAACTTGTCTCCACTCAAGATGAGATCCTGCTGGCCCCACCATGGACTGGACTGTAAACTCTCGCCTTTAAATAGACCCCTCTTTTCTGCTTCCTTCGTGGAGAGGGGGGCACAGATTAAGTGACCACAGATGAAATGCTAGCTGTTCAAAGTCAGGACCCGGATCACTCATCTGTGCATCAGTTGGGGACGTCTCTGCGCTGCTGACTTGTCTCCAGTCAAGATGATCCCCTGCTGGCCCCACCATGGACTGGACTCTCACACTATTAACTAGATCCACTCGACTTCCATTGCACCGGTCGCCCGGGTCGTCCTCACATCTGTGGTCCCCTCCAAGGTTTCTCATTGTAGCCCATTGGGTTGAGTTTTTCCTTGTCCTGATGTGGGATCTGAGCCGAGGATGTCGCTGTTGCTTGTGCAGCGCTTTGAGACACTCGTGATTTAGGGCTATATAAATAAACTTTGATCGAGAGGAGCCAGATGAGGTGGTTCGGGCATCTGGTCAGGATGCCACCCGAACGCCTCCCTAGGGAGGTGTTTAGGGCACGTCCGACCGGTAGGAGGCCGCGGGGAAGACCCAGGACACGTTGGGAAGACTATGTCTCCCGGCTGGCCTGGGAACGCCTCGGGGTCCCACAGGAAGAGCTGGACGAGGTGGCTGGGGAGAGGGAAGTCTGGGCTTCCCTGCTTAGGCTGCTGCCCCAGCGACCCGACCTCGGATAAGCGGAAGAAGATGGATGGATGGATGATTGATTGATTGATTGATTGATTGATTGATTGATTGATTGATTGATTGAAAACCCACGCGTCATATTCGTTGATTGATTCCAAATGTTAGACGCCCAAGACAAAGGCCTTCCTTATGGTTCGATTTTAAAACACATGGGTATATATAGCCAGCTCTATTTTAACATGGAATGCTCAGCACGCTTGTACTGTAAATGCTGCATTAATCCGATCATTCTAAGGATTACATACCTCGGCGGTCACCTTAATTATGTCTCCCTCAACGGGCTTGATGACGCTGCCCGTCCTTGCACCATTGCTAACTGCTCCTAAGACACGTCGCATTTACAGCTCGTTAGCCAACTGCTAATTCCCCTAACTCCTGCAAAATCGTACCACTTATATATAAATACTTACATCAACACACCCGTAGAGAGTACACAGCACGGTGTTGACGACCTGCGTACGTCTATCAACATATTAGGGTTTAGCTAGCTCCAATCCTAACACACAAACATTGCCTACTACTAGCTATATTTCGGTAATAAAACGTACGACACGACAGTAATATAACACCAGCAGACAATTTTAAGTTGTACTATTTCAGTTTCTGACCTCGTTGTCGCACAAACAATCTTTAAACCCCTCTGGTGCGGTTTGTAAACAGCTGTGGTGTTCTTTATAGACCAGCGAGCAACGCGCGTTCTGATTGGATGATGTGTCTGGCCGTGTCAAATATGAACCAATCAGAGAAAGGTTTGTTCGTGTACGTCGTACAAGGAAGAAATAATAAACAAAGCAAAATGTAAGTTATTTTCCACCAAATACAGCATTGCATTGTACTATATAATGTAGATAAATGCGTACGTAGTTACAAATATATTACATACTGGAAAAGTCAAATGTTTCTTGCTCTTGCTGCTATACATACATTTGACCGGTAGATGGGGGAGAAACACAATCTTTTTTTTTCTATTTTTATTTTTTATTTTTGTTATTAAATCAACATAAAAAAAAACACAAGATACACTTACAGTTAGTGCACCAACCCAAAAACTCTCCCTCCGCCATTTACACTAGAGTTAAATGCGTTAAAATGTAATATCGCAAATTATCGGTATCGGTTTTTTTATTACACTCATTCACACTCATTCACACAAATAGGGTTGTTTCTTTCTGTTATTAATATTCTGGTTCCTACATTTTCTATCAATATATATCAATACAGTCTGCAAGGTATACAGTCTGTAAGCACACATTGTGCGTGCTGCTGGTCCACTAATAGTAATAACGCCTTTAACAGTTAATTTTACTCATTTTCATTAATTACTAGTTTCTATGTAACTGTTTTTATATTGTTTTACTTTCTTTTTTATTCAAGAAAATGTTTTTAATTTATTTATCTTATTTTATTGTATAATTATTTTTTTAAAGTACCTTATCTTCACCATACCTGGTTGTCCAAATTAGGCATAATAATGTGTTAATTCCACGACTGTATATATCGGTTGATATCGGTATCGGTAATTAAAGAGTTGGACAATATCGGAATATCGGCACAAAGCCATTATTGGACATCCCTAATTTACACTCATTCTCACTCATCTACACAAAAGGGTTGTTTCCTTCTGTTATTAATAGATAGATAGATAGATAGATAGATAGATGGATAGATAGATAGATAGATGGATAGATAGATAGATAGATAGATAGATAGATAGATAGATAGATAGATAGATAGATAGATAGATAGATAGATAGATAGATAGTACTTTATTCTTTCCTTCAGGAGAGTTCCCTCAGGAAAATTAAAATTCCAGCAGCAGTGTACAGAATTGAGATCGAATTTAAAAAGTAAATAATGGGGGTATAAATGGAAACAAAATAGAAAAATATTACAATAAGAACAAAAATAAAAAGCAACAATGAAAATACAAATATAACAGTAAAATAAGAATATAACAAGAGAAACTAGGCAGTAGTGACCATGTTATGAAAAAGTATTGCACTGTTATTGTTTTGCAGAGAGGAGTTGTACAGTCTAATGGCATGTGGGACAAAGGAGTTTTTTAGTCTATTAGTCCTGCACTTGGGATGAAGCAGTCTAGCACTGAACAGGCTCCTCTGGCTACTGAAACAGTATGCAGAGAGTGACTGGCATCATCCAGGATGCTCACTACTTTTTAATATTCTGGTTTCTACAATATACTGTATATCAATGCAGTCTGCATGGTATACAATCCGTGAAGCACACACTTTAACAGTTAATTTTACAAACTTTCATTAATTACAAGATTCTATGTAACTGTTTTTATTTTATTTTATTTTATTTTATTTTATTAATAAAGGACATTTTCTTCACCAGACCAGGTTGTCAATGAAATTAGATTGTTTAAAGGGTTTTTAAAACCAGGTGCAGTCCAGATCATGTCCAGGTCGGGCTCAGCAACACACACCTTCATTTATGTACACTCCAATTAGGGAGTAACACAGTCTTTTTCCCAGCGTCAGTATTCTGATGGAGTTCTAATATCATGTGAAATACCATACCATAATAATATCTCACTGTCGTTCACTCACCCACATTTTTTAAAATCCCTACCAATTGGGATTTCTTCAAAAAAAATACATGGAAGAATTATTACAGTTTAAAGGCCTACTGAAACCCACTACTACCGACCACGCAGTCTGATAGTTTATATATCAATGATGAAATCTTAACATTGCAACACATGCCAATACGACCGGGTTAGCTTACTAAAGTGCAATTTTTAATTTCGCGCGAAATATCCTGCTGAAAACGTCTCGGTATGATGACGTCAGCGCGTGATGTCACGGATTGTAGAGGACATTTTGGGACAGCATGGTGGCCAGCTATTAAGTCGTCTGTTTTCATCGCAAAATTCCACAGTATTCTGGACATCTGTGTTGGTGAATGTTTTGCAATTTGTTCAATGAACAATGGAGACAGCAATGAAGAAAACTGTAGGTGGGAATCAATCAATCAATCAATCAATGTTTATTTATATAGCCCTAAATCACAAGTGTCTCAAAGGGCTGCACAAGCCACAACGACATCCTCGGTACAAAGCCCACATAAGGGCAAGGAAAAACTCACCCCAGTGGGACGTCGATGTGAATGACTATGAAAAACCTTGGAGAGGACCGCATATGTGGGTAACCCCCCCCCCCACCCCCCCTCTAGGGGGGACCGAAAGCAATGGATGTCGAGTGGGTCTGACATAATATTGTGAGAGTCCAGTCCATAGTGGATCCAACATAATAGTAAGAGTCCAGTCCATAGTGGGGCCAGCAGGACACCATCCCGAGCGGAGACGGGTCAGCAGCGCAGAGATGTTCCCAGCCAATGCACAGGCGAGCAGTCCACCCCGGGTCCCGACTCTGGACAGCCAGCACTTCATCCATGGCCACCGGACCTGTGCCCACCCCCCCCTCCACAAGGGATAGAGGGGAGCAGAGGAGAGAAGAAAAGAAACGGCAGATCAACTGGTCTAACAGGGGGGCTATTTAAAGGCTAGAGTATACAAATGAGTTTTAAGATGGGACTTAAATGCTTCTACTGAGGTAGCATCTCTAATTGTTACCGGGAGGGCATTCCATAGTACTGGAGCCCGAATAGAAAACACTCTATAGCCCGCAGACTTTTTTTGGGCTCTGGGAATCACTAATAAGCCGGAGTTCTTTGAACGCAGATTTCTTGCCGGGACATATGGTACAATGCAATCGACAAGATAGGACGGAGCTAGACCGTGTAGTATTTTATACGTAAGTAGTAAAACCTTAAAGTCACATCTTAAGTGCACAGGAAGCCAGTGCAGGTGAGCCAGTATAGGCGTAATATGATCAAACTTTCTTGTTCTTGTCAAAAGTCTAGCAGCCGCATTTTGTACCAACTGTAATCTTTTAATGCTAGACATAGGGAGACCCGAAAATAATACGTTACAGTAGTCGAGACGAGACGTAACGAACGCATGAATAATGATCTCAGCGTCGCTAGTGGATAAAATAGAACGAATTTTAGCGATATTACGGAGATGAAAGAAGGCCGTTTTAGTAACACTCTTAATGTGTGACTCAAAGGAGAGAGTTGGGTCGAAAATAATACCCAGATTCTTTACTGATTCGCCTTGTGTAATTGTTTGGTTGTCAAATGTTAAGGTGGTATTTTTAAATAAATGTCGGTGTTTAGCAGGACCGATAATCAGCATTTCCGTTTTC
This sequence comes from Nerophis lumbriciformis, assembly GCF_033978685.3. Classification (NCBI taxonomy): domain Eukaryota; kingdom Metazoa; phylum Chordata; class Actinopteri; order Syngnathiformes; family Syngnathidae; genus Nerophis; species Nerophis lumbriciformis. Next base: position 15,795,227 of record NC_084548.2, read on the forward strand.
TTGGCGTTGAGTTGCAAGAAGTTAGCGGACATCCATTGTTTAATTTCATTAACACACGCCTCCAGCTGACTACAATCCGGCGTGTTGGTCAGCTTTAGGGGCATGTAGAGTTGGGTGTCATCAGCATAACAATGAAAGCTAACACCGTATTTGCGTATGATGTCGCCTAGCGGCAGCATGTAAATACTAAAGAGTGCAGGGCCAAGAACCGAACCCTGAGGAACTCCGCACGTTACCTTAACATAGTCCGAGGTCACATTATTATGGGAGACGCACTGCATCCTGTCAGTAAGATAAGAGTTAAACCACGACAAAGCTAAGTCTGACATACCAATACGTGTTTTGATACGCTCTAATAAAATATTATGATCGACGGTATCGAAAGCAGCGCTAAGATCAAGAAGCAGCAACATAGATGACGCATCAGAATCCATCGTTAGCAGTAGATCATTAGTCATTTTTGCGAGGGCTGTCTCCGTAGAGTGATTTGCCCTGAAACCGGATTGAAAAGGTTCACAGAGATTGTTAGATACTAAGTGTTCATTTAGCTGCTGTGCGACAATTTTTTCGAGGATTTTCGAAATAAAGGGAAGGTGGGACACCGGTCGGTAGTTTACCATGAGGTCAGGATCGAGGTTAGGTCTTTTGAGCAGAGGATGAATAACCGCTTTCTTGAATGCTAGGGGAACAGTGCCAGAGGAAAGTGATAATTTTATAATATTTAGCACTGATGGACCTAATAATACAAAAAGCTCCTTGATAAGTTTCCCAGGAAGTGGGTCAAGTAAACATGTTGTTTGTTTTATCCCACTTACACGCTGTAATAGTTCCTCTAATGTTATTTCATCAAAAAGAGAGAGACTATTTTGTATTGCAGTATCCGTCGTAGATACAGTTGTATCTGTGTTAATAGAACCCAGTTGTAGCTGGGATGCGTTGTCTTTAATCTCCTTTCTAATGAGTTAAATTTTCTTATTAAAGAAATTCATAAAGTCATCTCCCGAGTGGGTGGAGCTATTGGGAGGAGTCCCTTGTTGGGAAGCGGTGTATTGCGGCCGGTTGCGGCAACACAAACACAGCCGGTGTTTCATTGTTTACATTCCCGGAAGATGACAGTCAAGCTTTACCATTGGCCTGTGGAGAACTGGGACAACATGGAGAACTGGGACAACAGAGACTCTTACCAGGAGGACTTTGAGTTGGATATGCAGACGCGGTACCGTGAGTACGCTTCCAAACATTTGATTGCTTGCCCGTACGTGCGTGCCGCTATGTGCATGTCACGTACGTAACTTTGGGGACTTTGCGGAAATATATGTGCTGTATGAACTTTGGGGAGGTGAACGGTACTTTGGGCTGTGGGATTGAGTATGTTGTGCAGGTGTTTGAGTTGTATTGGCGGGTTATATGGACGGGAGGGGGGAGGTGTTTGTTATGCGGGATTCATTTGTGGCATACTAAATATAAGCCTGGTTGTGTTGTGGCTAATAGAGTATATATATGTCTTGTGTTTATTTACTGTTTTAGTCATTCCCAGCTGAATATCAGGTCCCACCCGCCTCTCACAGCATCTTCCCTATCTGAATCGCTCCCACTGCCCTCTAGTCCTTCACTCTCACTTTCCTCATCCACAAATCTTTCATCCTCGCTCAAATTAATGGGGAAATCGTCGCTTTCTCGGTCCGAATCGCTCTCGCTGCTGGTGGCCATGATTGTAAACAATGTGCAGATGTGAGGAGCTCCACAACCTGTGACGTCACGCTACTCGTCTGCTACTTCCGGTACAGGCAAGGCTTTTTTATCAGCGACCAAAAGTTGTGAACTTTATCGTCGATGTTCTCTACTAAATCCTTTCAGCAAAAATATGGTAATATCGCGAAATGATCAAGTATGACACATAGAATGGACCTGCTATCCCCGTTTAAATAAGAAAATCGCATTTCAGTAGGCCTTTAATGATAGAGTATTTATTATTGGGTCACCACACGGCTCCGGCGCGTCTTTCAAATGTAATAGCAATTGCAGCAGTGGAATTCTGATGGAAAGGTCACTATGGTGTCCACAAGCCCAACAACCATATCATCTTAAGTAAGCACCAACTCATGTTTTTGTATTATATTTCAGATGCATCCCCTAATGTGCGACTTCTGAGAACCCGGTCAGCTTGGATAGATCACATGCACCATATTAGGTGTAACTTGTACCAGAGCCAAGTTAAAGGTCAATGTGCGTGCATCCTGCAGGCATCCACCACAACAGATCTCCAAATCTGTAAAATAATTTGAGATTGTGCACAAACACGTTGTGTCCATTTAAGGCGATCACTGACTACGTCGCTAACTGTCAATATGTCATGACTCACTGCACAATGAAACGTCCACCCTCCACATGAATGTATAGAGCGGGTGACACAAAGAGAGAGCGATTGTTATCAGCATGTGTGCCCTCAAGCCGCATGTAAGCAGGAAACAAAAACGGTCCTCTTATGGAGACAAAGGTTTTTCTATGAAAAGACCACATGCCATGAAACATTTATACGTGAGAGCATCCAGATGTGTACGTGCACAAAGACAAACTGTACGGCTTAGAAACAAAAGATGCATGTCATCTCACTAATCCCACAAAAAACAAACACACATGCACCCTCCAAAATGACTGCTGTCTCTCTCTTCTGCACACACACACACACACACATTTCGAGATGCACCCTAACCACAGACACTGTACACGCCCTCCCCTGCATGCCAAACACGCACCATCCATCCTCCTCCTCTTACACACGCCTTGTATCCTCCATACTCTGACACCGACCACCTCTGTCCCTGCCACACAAATTTGTGACCCTGGTCCACGTCCGCCCTGTAGACTGTGACCCAGCTGTCCACGGCACTCCAAAGCTTATGAGCCAGCAGGATGATATTGTCATCATGACATCCCCTGCGCTCAATGGGCCTGTCATGTAGGGGCTTCAGAAACACACAGATGATGACTCTGTTGTTTAGCGCAATTTCTTTCTGTGTATCTTCCCCGAGGGACAATACAGTAGAAATCAAACTTGAACACACAGTGCACCTGGAAAGTATTCACATTGCTACAAGTTTTCCACATTGTGTTATGTTACAGCTAGAGATGTCCGATAATATCGGCAGGCCCATATTATCGGCCGATAAATGCTTTAAAATGTAATATCGGAAATTATCGGTATTGTTTTTTTTACTATCGGTATCGTTTTTGTTTTTATTTGTTTTTTATTAATTAAATCAACATAAAAAACACAAGATACACTTACAATTAGTGCACCAACCCAAAAAACCTCCCTCCCCCATTACACTCATTCACACAAAAGGGTTGTTTCTTTCTGTTATTAATATTCTGGTTCCTATATTATATATCAATATATATATCAATACAGTCTGCAAGGGATACAGTCCGTAAGCACACATGATTGTGCGTGCTGCTGGTCCACTAATAGTACTAACCTTTAACAGTTAATTTTACTCGTTTTCATTAATTACTAGTTTCTATGTAACTGTTTTTATATTGTTTTACTTTCTTTTTTGTTCAAGAAAATGTTTTTAATTTCCATCCATCTATTTTCTACCGCTTATTCCCTTCGGGGTCGCGGGGGGCGCTGGAGCCTATCTCAGCTACAATCGGGCGGAAGGCGGGGTACACCCTGGACAAGTCGCCACATCATCGCATGGCCAACACAGATAGACAGACAACATCCACACTCACATTCACACACTAGGGCCAATTAAGTGTTGCCAATCAATCGATCCCCAGGTGCATGTCTTTGGAGGTCGGAGGAAGCCGGAGTACCCGGAGGGAACCCACGCAGTCACAGGGAGAACATGCAAACTCCACACAGAAAGATCCTGAGCGCAGGATCGAACCCAGGACCTTTGTATTGTGAGGCAGACGCACTAACCCCTCTTCTATAGTAATATAATATATCAGTATATATTATGTACTGTATATGTAATATATAAATATTACATGTATGTTATATTTTATATTGCTACTACAAACCCCGTTTCCATATGAGTTGGGAAAATGTGTTAGATGTAAATATAAACGGAATACAATGATTTGCAAATCATTTTCAACCCATATTCAATTGAATGCACTACAAAGACAAGATATTTGATGTTCAAACTCATAAACTTTATTTTTTTTTTGCAAATAATAATTAACTTAGAATTTCATGGCTGCAACACGTGCCAAAGTAGTTGGGAGAGGGCATGTTCACCACTGTGTTACATGGCCTTTCCTTTTAACTACACTCAGTAAACGTTTGGGAACTGAGGAGATACATTTTTTAAGCTTCTCAGGTGGAATTCTTTCCCATTCTTGCTTGATGTACAGCTTAAGTTGTTCAACAGTCCGGGGGTCTCCGTTGTGGTATTTTAGGCTTCATAATGCGCCACACATTTTCAATGGGAGACAGGTCTGGTCTACAGGCAGGCCAGTCTAGTACCCGCACTCTTTTACTATGAAGCCACGTTGATGTAACACGTGACTTGGCATTGTCTTGCTGAAATAAGCAGGGGCGTCCATGGTAACGTTGCTTGGATGGCAACATATGTTGCTCCAAAACCTGTATGTACCTTTCAGCATTAATGGCGCGTTTACGGATGTGTAAGTTACCCATGTCTTGGGCACTAATACACCCCCATACCATCACAGATGCTGGCTTTTCAACTTTTGCGCCTAGAACAATCCGGATGGTTCTTTTCCTCTTTGGTCCAGAGGACACGACGTCCACAGTTTCCAAAAACAATTTGAAATGTGGACTCATCAGACCACAGAACACTTTTCCACTTTGTATCAGTCCATCTTATATGAGCTCGGGCCCAGCGAAGCCGACGGCGTTTCTGGGTGTTGTTGATTAACGGTTATAGCCTTGCATAAGAGAGTTTTAACTTGCACTTACAGGTGTAGCGACCAACTGTAGTTACTGACGGTGGGTTTCTGAAGTGTTCCTGAGCCCATGTGGTGATATCCTTTACACACTGATGTCGCTTGTTGATGCAGTACAGCCTGAGGGATCGAAGGTCACGGGCTTAGCTGCTTACGTGCAGTGATTTCTCCAGATTCTCTGAACCCTTTGATGATATTACGGACCGTAGATGGTGAAATCCCTAAATTCCTTGCAATAGCTGGTTGAGAAAGGTTTTTCTTAAACTGTTCAACAATTTGCTCACGCATTTGTTGACAAAGTGGTGACCCTCGCCCCATCCTTGTTTGTGAATGACTGAGCATTTCATGGAATCTACTTTAATACCCAATCATGGCACCCACCTGTTTCCAATTTGCCTGTTCACCTGTGGGATGTTCCAAATAAGTGTTTGATGAGCATTCCTCAACTTTATCAGTATTTATTGCCACCTTTCCCAACTTCTTTGTCACGTGTTGCTGGCATCAAATTCTAAAGTTAATGATTATAGTGCATTCAACTGAATATGGGTTGAAAATGATTTGCAACTCATTGTATTCCGTTTATATTTACATCTAACACAATTTCCCAACTCATATGGAAACGAGGTTAGTACGTTACATTTTTTAGTCTAGTTTATAGTTTATACCTGCATTATCTTTTCCATCCTTACACTTTCCATTGTTTGTAACTGAGCTACTGTGTGGAACAATTTCCCTTGTGGATCAATAATGTTTGTCTAAGTCTAAGTCTAAGTCTAGTTGTCCCTTTAGAACAAGGATCGGCAACCCGCGGCTCTAGAGCTGCCTGCGGCTCTTTAGCGCCGCCCTAGTGGCTCTCTGGAGCTTTTTAAAAAATGTATGAAAAATGGAAAAAGATGAGGGGGAAAAAATATATTTTTCGTTTTAATATGGTTTCTGTAGGAGGACAAACATGACACAAACCTCCGTAATTGTTATAAAGCACACTGTCAGCTTCATTGATTCGAGTATTTGGCAAGCGTCGTTTTGTCCTACTAATTTTGGCGGTCCTTGAACTTACCTTAGTTTGTTTACATGTATAACTTTCTCCGACGTTCTAGGCCAGGAGTCGGCAACCCAAAATGTTGAAAGAGCCATATTGGACCAAAAATACAAAAACAAATCTGTCTGGAGCCGCAAAAAATTAAAAGCCATATTACATACAGATAGTGTGTCATGAGATATAAATTGAATTAAGAGGACTTAAAGGAAACTAAATGACCTCAAATATAGCTACAAATGAGGCATAATGATGCAATATGTACATATAGCTAGCCTAAATAGCATGTTAGCATCGATTAGCTTGCAGTCATGCAGTGACCAAATATGCCCCATTAGCACTCCACACAAGTCAATAACATCAACAAAACTCACCTTTGTGCATTCACTCACAACCTTAAAAGTTTGGTGGACAAAATGAGACCGAAAAAGAAGTGGCATAAAACACGTCCTAGAACTTTGGAGAAAGTTATACATGTAAACAAACTAAGGTAAGTTCAAGGACCGCCAAAATTAGTAGGACAAAACGGCGCTCGCCAAATACTCGAATCAATGAAGCTGACAGTGTGCTTTATAACAATTAGGGAGGTTTGTGTCATGTTTGTCCTCCTACAGAAACCATATTAAAACGAAAAATATATTTTTCCCCCTCATCTTTTTCCATATTTCATACATTTTTTAAAAAGCTCCAGAGAGCCACTAGGGCGGCGCTAAAGAGCCGCGGGTTGCCGACCCCTGTTCTAGGACGTGTTTTATGCCACTTCTTTTTCGGTCTCATGTTGTCCACCAAACTTTTAAGGTTGTGCATGAATGCACAAAGGTGAGTTTTGTTGATGTTATTGACTTGTGTGGAGTGCTAATCGGGCATATTTGGTCACTGCATGACTGCAAGCTAATCGATGCTAACATGCTATTTAGGCTAGCTATATGTACATATTGCATCATTATGCCTCATTTGTAGCTATATTTGAGCTCATTTAGTTTCCTTTAAGTCCTCTTAATTAAATTTATATCTCATGACACACTATCTGTATGTAATATGGCTTTTAATTTTTTGCGGCTCCAGACAGATTTGTTTTTGTATTTTTGGTCCAATATGGCTCTTTCAACATTTTGGGTTGCCGACCCCTGGTCTAAGTCTAAGTCTAAGTCTAGTTGTCCCTTTAGAAGATGTCCTGTTGGTGAAATGTCAGCGGTGTTTTGTCAGATGCCGTTGCTATACAATTTTGTACAACCCGAGTCTAGGAGTGCACACAATGACCACGAACTGCCCCAGCAACAAGTTGGCGACTAAAACCGAAAAGACACTTCATTCGCTCCTGGAAAACCCAGAAGAAATAAACACATTCAAGATCACCCAAATGACCTCATCCAACTGTTTCTTTCTCCCTCTAAAATAACTTACACACATATTTGCCACAGCAGGAGTACACAAACATGATGGGAGACACAACGACGTGGTGAGCTTCTGCACATACTTTCAAGGGAGCGTGGCAAAAACACTGCTTTGTAATTAAATGGGAGGCATAAACTGGCGTAAACAAGTCGGATAAATCTGACTAACACACTTACCGACCTTAAGATGGGACTGTTATTTGTTTTTACACCAAATAGGCTTAGGTCTGTGAGCGTTAGTGTAAACGTCGGGCCCACCCAGGATGTGACTCCACCCTGCCGTGATGTACAGAAGGAGAAAGAGTGCTTCCCCTTCACCATCTGCCCATGTGAAAAGCCTCCATTGTTCCCGGTGGTGTGAGGAAAGAGGGTGAGCTAAAGGCAGTCATGACGCGGGGCAGGAGCAGGGCGGGTTGGGCCGCTGCCTAAAACCACACAGGGGAGCGGGAGCCAGACATAGAGCATCAGTGTGCCACTTATTCTGTTGGAGGCCTGCCTCGGCCTGACGGTTACATATGAAAAACTCCACATCGGGGCATTAAAAGAGGAAGAAAAAAAAAAAAGCAAAATAAACACCTAACTGTCAGCAGTCTTAACTGATTCAACGGCTGCCTAGGATGCTATTTTTTTTGGTTTTGTTTATGTTTTTCAACTTGATTTGAATTGGGCCAATGAGAGCAGGCAGCCTGCAACTGCCCAAGTGTTGATGACTTGAGTACTAAAAGCATACTTGCCAACCCTCCTGAATTTTCCGGGAGACTCCCGAATTTCAGCGCCTCTCCCAAAAACCTCCCGGGACAAATATTCTCCCGAAAATCTCCCAATTTTCATCCGCATGCGGACCTGAGTGAGGACAGCCTTTTTTCACGAGGGAGGACAACAGGGTGACAAGAACTAAATCTTCCAGACTAGAGATAAATTGTATTATAATGTTTATCTTACCTAAAAATAAATATATTTATTAATTAAAAAAAAGAAAAACTAAATACATTTTTACTATATTTTGCTAAAAACATCAAAATTAATTGTATTTTTATTTGTATTTTTTCTGACTCCTTATTACATCCAGGCATTAGAATTATACATTCAAATAAACATATTTGAAATAATTAATTTTAAATTATCATAATAATTCATTTAAAATGACCATATTTAATTATTAAAATAATTGCTTGTTTATCAACAACTTTAGCATTTTATTCATTACATTTTGAAGCTCTCAGAAGCCAAGTTATGTTATATTCCTTAAGATTTATTTATGCAAGTTTGAAGTATCAATTATCTAAACACAGTTTTGTTTGCATATTTTCAGGATGTAGATATATATATATATATATGTATGAAATACTTGACTTGGTGAATTCTAGCTGTCAATATACTCCTCCCCTCTTAACCACGCCCCCAACCACGCCCTGCCCCACCCCCGACCACGCCCCCACCCCCCACCTCCCGAAATCGGAGGTCTCAAGGTTGGCAAGTATGACTAAAAGTGTCCCGAAGATCCTAATTATTTTTGGACTAAAATGCAACTCTTTTTTTTTCTTTTTTTTTGTCCTGTCCAGCTTCTCAGGCAAATCATATAGTTCAGTGGTTCTCAACCTTTTTTCAGTGATGTACCCCCTGTGAACATTTTTTTAATTCAAGTACCCCCTAATCAGAGCAAAGCATTTTTGGTTGAAAAAAAAAAAAGAGATAAAGAAGTAAAATACAGCACTATGTCATCAGTTTCTGATTTATTTAATTGTATAACAGTGCAAAATATTGCTCATTTGTTGTGGTCTTTCTTGAACTATTTGGGAAAAAAAGATATAAAAATAACTAAAAATTTGTTGAAAAATAAACAAGTGATTCAACTATAAATAAAGATTTCTACACATAGAAGTAATCATCAACTTAAAGTGCCCTCTTTGGGGATTGTAATAGAGATCCTGTTACGAACTGGTCAAGGGGGTGACCCCGGGATGCAGAGACGGGAGGCAAGTTTGAATAACAAAAAATGAATACATTTAATAAGTCCAAAAAGTGTAACAAAAAGCGATGGGGCAAAAATGCACACCATGAAATACTAACTAAAACAGGTTCCTCAGTGGTCGACAGGGGAAAAAAACAGGGAGAACTCAGCACAGCATAATGTCCTTGCTGCCTCAAGGAGGCTGGGAAACAAACACAACAAGGTTAGAAATAACAGGACGAAGGAGAAATAACGTACCAGGACTGACGAGGCGAAGTTGTCGCATGCACGTGGGAGGTGCAGGATAAAATAACCGGCAAGACCCAGCTGTGAGTGACGAGCTTAAATACTCCTCTGAAGAAATAGGTTGCAGGTGTGCCTTCGTGTCCGCCCCTCGCTGGAGACTAATGAGCTGAGGAAACATCACAATAAAAGAGAAGGCAGGGAAATAAAAACACAACAGATCCATCTGGATTCATGAACTTAATTCTAAACATTTCTTCACAAAAAAAGATATCTTTAACATCAATATTTATGGAACATGTCCTCAAAAAATCTGGCTGTCAACACTGAATATTGCATTGTTGCATTTTCACAGTTCTTTTTGACAGACCTTTTTAAAAAATCTCACGTACCCCTTGGCATACCTTCAAGTACCCCCAGGGGTACGCGTACCCCCATTTGAGAACCACTGATATAATTGATGTAGATGCCCATATCGGCTGTACAAATTTACTTTACAAAAGAGAAGTGTGGTATACTTCTCTTGTTGCCTTATTTGTTTTTAACTTTATTATGCATTTATACTATCATTTGGTTGCAGGGATAGAAAGAGAAAAAAAGGAAGACAGAGGGGGAAATTGTGGGGACAAGAGGGGCATAAGACAGAGAGACAAACACAACAACATCAGCAAACAGGATATGTACAAATATGATAGTAAAAAAGTGAAATAAATAATACAGAAATGACAATGAGCATTATTACACTACAAATGGAGCAATACAAATACCAATAGAAATAGCACTATTGATAATGAATAATAACACTAATTTACCTCTGTTATCAACAATACAATTGTTCAAATTAGGGATGTCTGATAATGGCTTTTTGCCGATATCCGATATTCCGTCCAACTCTTTAATTACCGATACCGATATCAACCGATATATACAGTCGTGGAATTAACACATTATAATGCCTAATTTGGACAACCAGGTATGGTGAAGATAAGGTACTTTTAAAAAAAATTAATAAAAATAAAATAAGATAAATAAATTAAAAACATTTTCTTGAATAAAAAAGAAAGTAAAACAATATAAAAACAGTTACATAGCAACTAGTAATTAATGAAAATGAGTAAAATTAACTGTTAAAGGTTAGTACTATTAGTGGACCAGCAGCACGCACAATCATGTGTGCTTACGGACTGTATCCCTTGCAGACTGTATTGATATATATTGATATATAATGTAGGAACCAGAATATTAATAACAGAAGGAAACAACCCTTTTGTGTGAATGAGTGTAAATGGGGGAGGAGGTTTTTTGGGTTGGTGCACTAATTGTAAGTGTATCTTAAAAAAAAAACCCAAAAAAACAGCAACAAAAAAAACCCCGATACCGATAATAAAAAACCGATACCGATAACTTTCGATATTACATTTTAACACATTTATCGGCCGATAATATCGGCAGGCCGTGAATGCGTGGGTTCCCTCCGGGTACTCCGGCTTCCTCCCACCTCCACAGACATGCACCTGGGGATAGGTTGATTGGCAACAGTAAATTGGCCCTAGTGTGTGAATGTGAGTGTGAATGTTGTCTGTCTATCTGTGTTGGCGACTTGTCCAGGGTGTACGCCACCTTCCGCCCGATTGTAGCTGAGATAGGCTCCAGCGCCCCCCGCGACCCTGAAGGAAATAAGCGGTAGAAATTGATGGATATAGATAGATATATATAGATATATATATATATATATATATATATATATATATATATATATATATATATATATATATATATATATATATATATATATATATATGTATATATATTTATATATATTTATATATACATATACATATATATATATATTTATATATATATATATATATATATATATATATATATATATATATATATATATATATATATATACGCGGCATGGCGTAGTGGGTAGAGCAACCGTGCCAGAAACCTGAGGGTTGCAGGTTCGCTCCCCGCCTCTTACCATCCAAAAATCGCTGCCGTTGTGTCCTTGGGCGGGACACTTCACCCTTTGCCCCCGGTGCCACTCACACCGGTGAATTGAATGATAGGTGGTGGTCGGAGGGGCCGTTGGCGCAAATTGCAGCCACGCTTCCGTCAGTGTACCCCAGGGCAGCTGTGGCTATGAAAGTAGCTTACCACCACCAGGTGTGAATGTTTGATGGGTTCTACATGTAAAGCGACTTTAGGTACTTAGAAAAGCGCTATATAAATCCCAGTTATTATTATTATATATATATATATATATATATATATATATATATATATATATATATATATATATATATATATATTTTTTTTTTTTTTTTTTACATATATATATATATATTTATATATACATATATATATATATATATATATACAGTACAGGCCAATCGTTTGGACACACCTTCTCATTCAGTGCGTTTTCTTTATTTTTATGACTATTTACATTGTATATTGTCACTGAAGGCATCAAAACTATGACACCTGTGAAGTGAAAACCCTTTTAGGTGGCTACCTCTTGAAGCTCATCGAGAGAATGCCAAGAGTGTGCAAAGAAATAATCAGAGCAAAGGGTGGCTATTTTGAAGAAACTAGAATATAAAACATGTTCTCAGTTATTTCACCTTTTTTTTGTTAAGTATATAACTCCACCATGAATTGATTAACGTGGACCCCGATTTAAACAAGTTGAAAAACGTATTCGGGTGTTACCATTTAGTGGTCAATTGTACGGAATATGTACTGTACTGTGCAATCTACTAATAAAAGTTTCAATCAATCAATCAATCAATCAATGCACATGTGTTCATTCATAGTTTTGATGCCTTCAGTGACAATCTACAATGTAAATAGTCATGAAAATAAAGAAAACGCATTGAATGAGAAGGTGTGTCCAAACTTTTACCCTGTACTTTTTATACATACACGTATGTATGTATATATATATACACATATAAATACATAAATACATGTAAACATATATATGTATACATATATAAATGTATACATATATACATACATACATACACACATATACACATTTATACATAAACACACATTATTATACACTGGAAGGATCCTCCATCCATTTTCTACTGCTTGTCCCTTTCGGGGTGAGTATGTAAAGGCTCACAAACAGAAACAAATGGAAGGTTTTACAGGAAATCAAGTGACAACTGCAATGGAGTGTTTACATTTTATTTTTTTATTGAAACAGTATGAACAAACAAAAAAACACCGCAATTAAATAAAAGGCTTGAAACAAAACACGATGGCACAAATGAACCTGGTATTACGGCAAGGCAGGGAGGGAGGAAAAACAAAAACACGTCGTTGCAAACCTTTGCTGTGTCTTAAAGCCTATTCATTAACGATCATTACATCACTCATTTAGTGCACATTACGCAAGTTGGTAAGGCAAGCGAAGCCAAGCCGAGACTTTAATTATTTGTACACCCTTGCACGCACACTGATGAAGTAACAAAGCAGGGCATTATTAGCGCCTGTGCATTTGAACTAAGTGCCACGGCCAAATCTGGTAAGGAACTCACAACACAGAATTTGTAGCAGACTTAACATTAAAGTTACTTTTTTAAGTGACGTACACGGTGATGATACACTTGAACATCCAGCTCCAATCGACCAGAAGAAAACCAGTGTCAGTGGCACAAACCCTTCTGCTAAATTTCACAGATATGTATTAGGTTTTTAGATGTCAGTGTTAAATTAGTCAGAATGTCACAAGGGCACCTTTTCTTTTATGTTACCACACACTCGACAGTGCGACATTTTGATGTTCCGGCCACTTCTACACAAGGTGCGTCAGTGAAAATAAGGAAAATAATAGCAAACAGCCGCTAATGTTAGCTTTACGCTACGTGACGTCGTCTAACGTAGTCTTTTTATACATCGTGTGGAATTTATAACCATCATTGCTGTTCTTGTGTAACTAGAGTGTGTTTAATTTCCTCTGCCGCTCATGAAAACTATTGTTAGTTTGTTAGCTAGCAAGATTACGCGTCAACACATGTCAAGGAAGTACAGGTGGGGAAAATGATGAATTCTCCAATGCATTAAGATTGGAACGTGTATTCTGAATCGATTATTTAAGTGTGTTTAAGTAATAGAGACAGTTTTAAAAATTCCAACCTAGCGCAGACACACACAGGGACGGGAAAAAGAAAAGACAAGCTAGGCTAGCCGTGGCGCTACGCTAGCTTGAATGTGAAGTCGTGAAACAAGAGAAGATTAAAGCTGCAAGCAGCGATTGACGGGACCGACTTTGAGGGCTAATAAAATCCAAACCGGAGCAGTAATTAAAACTCTTTCATCAACTTTTAATCAGAAGGGTTCAATCTCTCTCCTGTGCTAATTTGAAGCCGACACGACAAACGCGCTCAGAGGAGATAATGTTTGAAAAAAGGTGACTGTTTTTACTCAACTTTAGTTTTGAAGGGGGAATTGCAAACTTCCTGTTGATTTCTCCTGGGGGTTGTCACGGTATGAAATCTAGGTCTAAGTGAGACCTACATAGAGATTTTTGTTTCATGTCATGACACTCCTACTGGGAGTTAGAGGCAGTTGTGTCTGTGTTTTCTTCCTAGGGGGTGCTAGAGCGCAATTTTGCGTTTTTTTTTTTTTTTTTTTGATTAGATCGCAATTTTCGCCAGTCCTGATGTGTGTGTCTAATTTGGTGAGTTTTGAAGCATGTTAAGGGGGTCAAATTACAGCTCAAATAGGCGGCGGTATAATAATAAAACGCTAGAAATTCAATAGGGTCCTCTGTCCCAAAGGGACTCGGTCCCTAAATACATGTTTTGTACACTTTAACAAAAGTTTAACTACAGTATGTTACAACAGAGTAGTAACCAGCTCAGAAGAGGAAATTAGTAAGTATATTAATAAGTCGGGAGAGAGAATAATATCATTTAGTGTGGCAACACTGTCAGCCATGGATATGAATGGGTACATAGGGGGCAGATATAGTGGGGAGGTTTATTTATTTTAGCACTTAGCAGGCAATTCTCATGTATCTATTATTACACATAAATATCTATGCTGTGCGCACTCACATCCAAAAGCGGAAATGAGGCAATACTGCATACGTCATTTGCCATAGGAGGAGCCTTTTATACGTATTAATAATTAGGTATAATACATTTACAATAAATAATAATAATAGTAATAATAATAATAATAGGTTGTAAAATAGTAATAAAATATACATTATTAATCGATTTACAATCAAATCGTAACCCCTGAATCGTAATCGAATCATGAGGTGCCCAAAGATTCCCACCTCTAGAAGAAAGCACACAAAAGTAGCATGCAAACTAACAAATACAATACAAACAATACAGAAACCACATTTCCTTACTTCTGTTACAAGAATTTAGTTTTTTTTTCTCTCCAATTTAAGTCATAAAATAGTTGCTGCCCGCCTCAAAAATACTGCACTCCTTGTATTTTTTTTTTTTTTTACCTTACTTTCCATATGCTCCACTTTTGGATGAAACAAACGCAAATATGAACCTGTGATTGACGTTTCACTTTTGTTAGCATTTTTTTCAGTTCAACAGTTTCTTTGCTGTTTTGAATCCCAATGGAAACAAAATGGTGCTGTGCCATCATACTACAGTATATCATCCTCTGTGAACCCAGGAAGCGGCCTGCTGGCTTCCTTTGTTTAAAGTACTACAGTGTCTAGGAAAATCTAACTATCACTTTAAGCCCTTAAAATATCTCGTATCCAATCCGGAATATTTTTTTAGAATAATCCCTCCAGGGGGCGTTCATGAAGTAAATGAGCCGAGCAACGAGTACTCCTCTTGTCTGACATACATACATACATACATTAGACATACCGTATTTTTCGGACTATAAGTCGCAGTTTTTTTCATAGTTTGGCCGGGCTCCAGTGCGACTTATATATGTTTTTTTCCTTTTTTATTATGCATTTTCGGCAGGTGCGACTTATACTCCGGTGCGACTTATAATCCGAAAAATACGGTACTTGCATACAGTACAGTACATACAAACACACATACTAGCCTCCCGTGCCTTCTTTTTTGGCAACAGTCCAGAGTCCGGGTTAGAATAATTAACTTCCGGTGTCACGATGATTTTTTTTTTTTTTTAATGATTGATAATGACGTCACAGTTCAGTAGTTCAGAATTTCCAGAACTTTGACAACTTCTGCTGCTTTGCCGGCTTCTTGTTCTTGTTCTTCTTCAAGGCCTGTGGGATAGAAAAAGAAAGAGATAGTCATGGGTGAAGATTGGAACGGTCATTATTATCATAAAAGCAGTTAGGTGTGTTAGTGGTTACTAGTGTGCGGTTACCATAATGACCGCAATATATAATATTTTTAGGGTAGTGAAGTGAATTATATTTATATAGCGCTTTTCTCTATGACTCAAAGCGCTTTACATTGTGAAACCCAATATCTGAGTTACATTTTTTTAAACCAGAGTGGGTGGCATTGGGAGCAGGTGGGTAAAGTGTCTTACCCAAGGACAAAACAGCAGTGACTAAGATGGCAGAAGCGGGGATCGAACCTGGAACCCTCTAGCCACTCTACCAACCGAGCTATACCGGGTAGTCCTGGTACAACTTTTTCCACTTCTGATACGATATCAGAAAGAATCATACATGCGTTTATTATTTTGTAGTGTGCAATATTAGAAAAAGGTTGATCAATAACTGACTCGACGGCTGCTTAGGCTGCCATATTTTTTTATTTTTTTGTTTTACTTTATTTGAATTGGGCCAATGAGAGAAGGCAGCCTGGTACTGCCCAAGTGTTGATGACTTGAGTACTTGGACTGAAAAGTGCCTCAAGTATTTTGGACAAAATGCCACCCTCGGCATTTTGGCGTTGCCAGGGAAATTGTCGAATCAGGGCCACCCGGCCCTATGGGCAGAAAACGCTCTGTGCGGACACTGCAAATGATTTGCTACTTGCCCAGATTTCTAACTGTATTTCTAGAAAAGTCCCTAGTTTTAAGGGCTTTATTTTAAGTCAATGACTTTACATCCATCCATCCATCCATCTTCTTCCGCTTAACCGAGGTCGGGTCGCGGGGGCAGCAGCCTAAGCAGGGAAACCCAGACTTTCCTCTCCCCAGCCACTTCGTCCAGCTCTTCCCGGGGGATCCCGAGGCGTTCCCAGGCCAGCCGGGAGACATAGTCTTCCCAACGTGTCCTGGGTCTTCCCCATGGCCTCCTACCGGTTGGACGTGCCCTAAACACCTCCCTAGGGAGGCGTTCGGGTGGCATCCTGACCAGATGCCCGAACCACCTCATCTGGCTCCTCTCGATGTGGAGGAACAGCGGCTTTACTTTGAGCTCCCCCCGGATGGCAGAGCTTCTCACCCTATCTCTAAGAGAGAGCCCTGCCACCCGGCGGAGGAAACTCATTTCGGCCGCTTGTACCCGTGATCTTGTTCTTTCGGTCATAACCCAAAGCTCATGACCATAGGTGAGGATGGGAACGTAGATCGACCGGTAAATTGAGAGCTCTGCCTTCCGGCTCAGCTCCTTCTTCACCACAACGGATCGATACAGCGTCCGCATTACTGAAGACGCCGCACCGATCCGCCTGTCGATCTCACGATCCACTCTTCTCTCACTCGTGAACAAGACTCCTAGGTGCTTGAACTCCTCCACTTGGGGCAGGGTCTCCTCCCCAACCCGGAGATGGTATTCCACCCTTTTCCGGGCGAGAACCATGCACTCGGACTTGGAGGTGCTGATTCTCATCCCAGTCGCTTCACACTCGGCTGTGAACCGATCCAGTGAGAGCTGAAGATCCTGGCCAGATGAAGCCATTAGGACCACATCATCTGCAAAAAGCAGAGACCTAATCCTGCAGCCACCAAACTGGATCCCCTCAACGCCTTGACTGCGCCTAGAAATTCTGTCCATAAAAGTTATGAACAGAATCGGTGACAAAGGGCAGCCTTGGCGGAGTCCAACCCTCACTGGAAACGTGTCCGACTTACTGCCGGCAATGCGGACCAAGCTCTGACACTGATCATACAGGGAGCGGACCGCCACAATCAGACAGTCCGATACCCCAAACTCTCTGAGCACTCCCCACAGGACTTCCCGAGGGACACGATCGACTATACATCATCATCTTAATTTCAATATGAATAATTATATTGTGTCTATTCTAGTTTAAGTATCTTGAATTTGAGAAAAATAATTGTTCAAATAAGATATTTTGGTTTTCTCCACATAGATAATCTTGTTTAAAGATTCTGCAACCCCCTCAGGGTGCTTAATTTAAGAATTGTAAATTGAATAATGCTTGTTTTCAGAATAAAATAATGATTTCTAGCTTGAAAGCTCTGCTAAATTCTAGATATAAAAATGTTAATTTAGGATGTTTTATCAAGTAAAATTAACTACTTGCATGTACAGATAATTTCACCCAGTTTTTAGTTTTTTTTCGCGTCCGATACTATTTCCGCAGGAATCATATATACGTTATTTATTTTGTAGTATGGGATGTTACAAAAGGTTTGATCAAGTGATATTAGTCATACGGATAACAACGATTGGGTTGGTTGAAGTTACTGGTTGTTAAGAGTATTACAATACGTTAGGTATGAAAAAAACTAACCTATTTATTATCAACTGTCTGGAATGGACTTATGCTGTCTTGAAGTTGAAGTGGGGTGGTAATAGTGTTTTGGCAACACATTGTGGCCACAATAATCCATCAAGTCAAACTCATGATGCAGTAACATGAATGATGCGGACACGTTTGTTACCAAATACTTTCTAATACGCTTCTGCCTCATAGACTTTGTATTAGGGATGTCCGATAATGGCTTTTTGCCGATATCCGATATTCCGATATTGTCCAACTCTTTAATTACCGATACCGATATCAACCGATACCGATATCAACCGATACCGATATCAACTGATGTATACAGTCGTGGAATTAACACATTATTATGCCTAATTTGGACAACCAGGTATGGTGAAGATAAGGTACTTTAAAAAAAAATTTATAAAATAAAATAAGATAAATAAATTAAAAACATTTTCTTGAATAAAAAAGAAAGTAAAACAATATAAAAACAGTTACATAGAAACTAGTAATTAATGAAAATTAGTAAAATTAACTGTTAAAGGTTAGTACTATTAGTGGACCAGCAGCACGCACAATCATGTGTGCTTATGGACTGTATCCCTTGCAGACTGTATTGATATATATTGATATATAATGTAGGAACCAGAATATTAATAACAGAAAGAAACAACCCTTTTGTGTGAATGCGTGTGAATGAGTGTAAATGGGGAGGGAGGTTTTTTGGGTTGGTGCACTAATTGTAAGTGTATCTTGTGTTTTTTATGTTTATTTAATAAAAAAAACAAAATAAAAAAAAATAAAAAAACGATACCGATAATAAAAAAACTATACCGATAATTTCCGATATTACATTTTAACGCATTTATCGGCCTATAATATCGGCAGGCCGATATTATCGGACATCTCTACTTTGTATGTGTAGGTAATATGCAACTATTGATACTTATATAATAAGTATCAATATGATACTATATATATATTTATACATAGTATCAATATGATACTATATATATATATATATATATACATATATATATATATATATTTTATCATATGTTATACGCTTTATATTGACACATGTGGTGTTTTAGACTGCTATATTGTTCAATTACTTATGGCTGGCATGTGTGCTATTGTGTGCTTAGATTCTCAGTGTCTGTCCATTTTGGCACAAGTAAACGCTCTGCAGGACTGCTTGTATCGGCGCATATATATGGAAAATTTTACATGACATCATCCCATTTTTTTATTTTTATTTTTTGCTGATATCGGACCGATATCTGAAAATAATATTGGATCTGGACACCCCCAAATATTTTAGGCTTAGTTTAAATTCTCCAAAAAATAATTAATCTTGTATTTGGTGTTTATATAGAGATTTAGAGATGCAAGCTAACAGGTGGCACAAAACGACTTTTCCTTCAGTAAGTCGCATATTTTCTTCCCGTCACTTACACAAACCATCGAGCTGGACAAATGCACCCACCACAGGGGTCAGGACTTGAAAAAGAGGGGTCGTCTTTTATTCGGGGTTGTCTTATATTCAGGTCAGTACGGTATTCTTGTTATAAGGGAACATCAATAATTTCGCAGTGGTACCACAGCTTTCGTACGCTCCACTTTTCACATGATTCAGTTTTCATATACCGTATTTTTCGGACTATAAGTCGCAGTTTTTTTCATAGTTTGGCCGGGGGTGCGACTTATACTCAGGAGCGACTTATGTGTGAAATTATTAACACATTACCGTAAAATATAAAATAATATTATTTAGCTCATTCACGTAAGAGACTAGATGTATAAGATTTCATGGGATTTAGCGATTAGGAGTGACAGATTGTTTGGTAAACGTATAGCATGTTCTATATGTTATAGTTATTTGAATGACTCTTACCATAATATGTTACGTTAACATACCAGGCACGTTCTCAGTTGGTTATTTATGCCTCATACACTTATTCAGCCTGTTGTTCACTATTCTTTATTTATTTTAAATTGCCTTTCAAATGTTTATTCTTGGTGTTGGGTTTTATCAAATAAATTTCCCCAAAAAATGCGACTTATACTCCAGTGCGACTTATATATGTTTTTTTCCTTCTTTATTATGCAGTTTCGGCAGGTGCGACTTATACTCTGGTGCGACTTATACTCCGAAAAATACGGTACTCTCGATTTTTGATGCGGTCAATCATTGCGCATAACAAACGAGTGTGTATCATTCCTCTGAATCGTGTGCCAAAACAAAGTGTCCCGAAGTATTTGTATTGAGTACGACTGCAAAATAACCAAACAAAGCACTTTGATAGACAAAGTAAAAAACAACAACATTGAGTTTAAGAAATAACTCGTAGTTAAGTACGAAGAAGGCGTCCACGTCTCCTCCGTCGCCATCTTCGCAAAACAAGCGTCTTCATCAAAGTGGAAATTATGCTAAAAGTTCATCTGTGCATTCTATTTCTCGTTTTCTGCATGAAAATCTCATCTTTTCTCTATAAAATGTGTTTTATGTTCATAATTTTGAGTATCTGCACTAGGATAAATTGAATTTGCATCATTACTTATTGGTAAAAATTGCTTTGTTGTCCGTACGATTCAATTTTTATCGGACCCTTTGTAATGGATTACTACCGAGGTACCATTGTGTAATAATAGACATGTTATGCATATTGCTCAAAACCCTAAAACTTGCCACTTTTGAAGCCAAAGACTTAAGATTGTTTACACATGGCAGAAATAGACCAACAATTACAGGAAGAGTTATAATTCATTCCTAAAATGAAAAAGCCACTTGATGTTGTTTGGCGCCTTTGTGTTGCACCATAAGCTCTCCCATTGTTTGGTGCCGTTCAGGACAAACTGCGGGTCAATTCAAGCACTTGTACAAACAAGCACTTTAATTTGTAGAAAGTGGCTTTTTTGCTTTGTTCAGGATTGTTTTTTTATACAGTAACATCATTTTCAAATGTAATAAATTGTCAGACTGAATTATTGTTCTGCACATTATTGGGAAGGGTGTGGTTATGCTGTCAATGACCAGCCGAAATGATGGAATAGGGAAAATGACAGAAACTGTTACATTGTCTTTTTTCACTGGCTTTCTGTTCCTGGCAGACCTATGACACACACACACACATTCAAACATCATCAATGCAGCACACAAGTGTTTTGTATCAGACGATGGTGAAGTCACTCTCACGAGGAAAGTTGAAATATTTGAGCAGAAATGATGATCTAAGCCCTTCTGGGAAAGTGAGATCATCAAACTCGCTCCTTCGGGTCCAAGACATCTTAGCCTGTTGGGTTTCATCAAAGGATGACTCAGGAGCAAAAACCAAAGATCTTTTTTTTTTTTTTTTCGAACGGCGCTGTTCTCCAACCGTGTGTGAAATGACATCACAGGTAGCGTTCTGTTTACACAGGTGCCAATAAAGTTGTTTGGGCTCTTTTTAAATATTGGATTGTTTACATAATTGCAGATGCTGGAAAATGTTGTTGAGCAATGAGCTAATTTTAGTGTTTTGCAGATTTCAGTACAGAGGTCTGAGTGTACCGGGCCACAGCCGGATGTCTAATATTCGAGTTCTCCGGGTTTATACGTGCAAAACAACAGCTGGCACCGAACGACTTCTGCCCAAGCAAATCAGAGCTTTTTATTCCCCCGTCTATCACTCGAACACACCCAACCTCTCTCAATGTTTAGACAGGTTAGCTGAACTGATTCTTTTGACGAGACCACATTGTATAGTAACTTGTTGGTATGGACCAAATTCAATCTAGAAAATATCTGAATTTTTTGTTGTTACAGTTTGAACCAAGCCTAGAAATTCTATTTACAGTGGTCATTTATACGGGATATAGTTAAAGGCCTACTGAAACCCACTACTACCGACCACGCAGTCTGATAGTTTATATATCAATGATGAAATCTTAACATTGCAGGGGTTAGCTTACTAAAGTGCAATTTTAAATTTTGCGCGAACTATCCTGCTGAAAACGTCTCGGTATGATGACGCCTGCGCGTGACGTCACGGATTGTAGAGGACATTTTGGGACAGCATGGTGGCCAGCTATTAAGTCGTCTGTTTTCATCGCAAAATTCCACATTATTCTGGACATCTGTGTTGTTGAATCTTTTGCAATTTGTTCAATAAACAATGGAGACAGCAAAGAAGAAAGCTGTAGGTGGGAAGCGGTGTATTGCGGCCGGCTGCAGCAACAACACAAACACAGCCGGTGTTTCATTGTTTACATTCCCGAAAGATGACAGTCAAGCTTTACCATTGGCATGTGGAGAACTGGGACAACAGAGACTCTTACCAGGAGGACTTTGAGTTGAATGCGCAGACACGGTACCGTGAGTACGCATGCAGCTGCGGCTTCCAAACATTTGATCGCTTGCCCGTATGTGCATGTCACGTACGTAACTTTGGGGACTTTGGGGAAATATATGTGCTGTATGAACTTTGGGGAGGTGAACGGTACTTTGGGCTGTGGGATTGAGTGTGTTGTGCAGGTGTTTGAGTTGTATCGGCAGGTTATATGGACGGGAGGGGGGAGCTGTTTGTTATGCGGGATTAATTTGTGGCATATTAAATATAAGCCTGGTTGTGTTGTGGCTAATAGAGTATATATATGTCTTGTGTTTATTTACTGTTTTAGTCATTCCCAGCTGAATATCAGGTCCCACCCGCCTCTCACAGCATCTTCCCTATCTGAATCGCTCCCACTGCCCTCTAGTCCTTCACTCTCACTTTCCTCATCCACAAATCTTTCATCCTCGCTCAAATTAATGGGGAAATCGTCGCTTTCTCGGTCCGAATCGCTCTCGCTGCTGGTGGCCATGATTGTAAACAATGTGCAGATGTGAGGAGCTCCACAACCTGTGACGTCACGCTACTCGTCTGCTACTTCCAGTACAGGCAAGGCTTTTTTATCAGTGACCAAAAGTTGCGAACTTTATCGTCGATGTTCTCTACTAAATCCTTTCAGCAAAAATATGGCAATATCGCAAAATGATCAAGTATGACCTGCTATCCTTGTTTAAATAAGAAAATCGCATTTCAGTAGGCCTTTAACTTACATCTGGATAAACAAAATGGTACCAACTGAATATTGGAGACTTAAAAAACAGAGAGGCGGTTTTCAAACACATTTCAAACATTTGTTTGAAATGTGGGCGTATGTCTGTACAAAGTTACATCACCAACTACTGGTCTGGCATGCACATCGCAGCGTTTTTAGCAGGTCTGCATAATCATTACATTTTTGACAATGTTCAATAAGAGTAACAACTTCTGTTCATTACTTGCCGGACATAATTTTAAGTTGAGACAAAGTACTCACGAATATTTTCCCATCCTCCTCACAACAGCAACCACCACGGCGCCGACAATGATCACGGCCAACAAGGCACCAATCACGATGCCAACCACCTGACCAGAGCTCAGGCCTTCTACAGGACAGGAAAGTAAAATATTAGCATATCAAATAATTTATATGTTTGTGTTTGTATCAGTTTATTTCTCACCTGCTGCGTCGTCTTCTACAATCACTTCATCGCCCGTGTTGGCCTGGCTAGCTTCCGTCCACTGAGGGCTGACCACGGCAGGCTCAGTTGGCACATCGGTCTCCACAGCAGGGGGCTGAGTGGTAAGGGGCTCAGGTTCTGCAGTTGCAGCGGGAGCAGGGGTTTCGGTCTCAACCTCAGGGTCCTCCTCGCCGTTGGTTGTAACCTGAGGTGAAGGCGCCTCGGTCACGGTGTCTGTCACCACTTGTTCTTTGGCCGTTGGCGGCTCAGTCGTAGGGGGACCGGTGACCACTTCAAGATCCTTGCTGGCTTCCGTGGCCTGCGAGGTGACGTCTGCTACTGAGTCAGTTGCAAAAATGTCACGGTCTGTTGGGAGGGCGGTGGGACCTACAAGGGAACATTCAGACTCAGGTCACATGTATGCTGTGGGATGGATAGATGCATGGATGGATGGATGGATGATTGAGGGATGCGTGCATGGATGTATGAATAGATGGGTGGGTGAATGGCTGAATGGGTGCATGGTTGCATGGGTGGGTGGCTGGGTGGATGCATGGATGACTATACAGGTAAAAGCCAGTAAATTAGAATATTTTGAAAAACTTGATTTATTTCAGTAATTGCATTCAAAAGGTGTAACTTGTACATTATATTTATTCATTGCACACATACTGATGCATTCAAATGTTTATTTCATTTAATTTTGATGATTTGAAGTGGCAACAAATGAAAATCCAAAATTCCGTGTGTCACAAAATTAGAATATTACTTAAGGCTAATACAAAAAAGGGATTTTTAGAAATGTTGGCCAACTGAAAAGTATGAAAATGAAAAATATGAGCATGTACAATACTGAATACTTGGTTGGAGCTCCTTTTGCCTCAATTACTGCGTTAATGCGGCGTGGCATGGAGTCGATGAGTTTCTGGCACTGCTCAGGTGTTATGAGAGCCCAGGTTGCTCTGATAGTGGCCTTCAACTCTTCTGCGTTTTTGGGTCTGGCATTCTGCATCTTCCTTTTCACAATACCCCACAGATTTTCTATGGGGCTAAGGTCAGGGGAGTTGGCGGGCCAATTTAGA